>NC_089530.1:13059955-13359955 GCF_963924715.1 Thunnus thynnus | reverse complement strand
GAATTTGTCACAAACATTTCTTACATGAAAATTGTCACATGGCCCTGAAAATGATCCATGACATACACATCTCAGCTATTAGTCATAATGTACTGTGCTGAAAAGCAACAAAACATTATGTATTTATGATGCTGAATACAGTCAACTAAATCTTCTTCAACATTTGTTACTAATAAATCTGAAAGTCATAATGACTAGAGGACTGAAAAAATGCTTTTTTTGATCCAAAGTGTGTAAAATGTTCAAACTGAAGGTTTCCTGTGTGGATTTGATTTCTCTCTCTCTTTTCCCAGGGAAGTTCCGCGAGGAGTTCAAAGCAGCCTTTTCTTGCCATTGTTATTGTCAAGGCCAAAATCGGACAAAGAGAATAAGGACCAGAACAAACACAGAGAGCCGAAACCCCCTGTCAACTCAATTTAACAACATAGACAATGTGTCACGTATATCAGATCAGATAGTGTAGTCTAATAATCCAGGTGAGGAGTTATGATGACTAATCCATGCAACAAAGGACACAGTCATCATTAATGTGGAAATCCAAATGTGAAAACCTGATTATAAAAACAAGCATCTGAATAGAAAAGAATGATTGTTGGTATGTTTAGTAAGTTTCACAGGACCCTTTATTGAGATCTTTAGAAAACTGAACAGTTTTCTGAGGACCCTTTGACTTCTTTGACATGATCACAGGCACAGTAGGACTCTCGGATGTATAGTATGTAATAAGTCATACAAATGCTACATGTACTTTATGATGAAGATTATGTGAAATGATTTAATTTCACATGGATATTTTTATTGTATTGTACTGTAAATGTACTATTTTGAATGCATAATTTTATTTTCGCTTCAGTATTTCAGATTATGATTGATTAATTTACTGTTAAAAGGAAGTATTTATCAATATTTTTTTGTTTATTTGTTTGTTTGTTAGTTGGTTGGTTGGTTTTATGTATTTTTATGACAATACAGGAGCAGTTGCTATGGAGAACAAGTCTCAGCGTTGCTCAGATTTGTAATTTGCCTCTTTAATTAGCAGATGTCTGCATTAAGCAACATCAGTCAAATGGACTTAATAATTGTATTACTGCTGCCCATTTGCCCACTGTGCTCTGTTAGCCGCAAAGCAAAATTAAGTTTTAAACATCATACATTATAACAACAAGAACTTTTGATCTGAAGAACTGTTGAGAAGACATCCAATCAGAAGCAGCAGATTTTCAAAGCTACATTTTGAGATGCACTGAAATGTCTTTGTCAGTCACGTTCACTTACAGATACAGAGCCCAGGAGACACTCTCTCATGGGGAAAACAGTGGGTTTCATTGAAATGAAATATTATTATACAAATACTAAACTATACTATAAAATGTGCAATTTAAAAAACTGAGATGTGGTGTCAGATCTACAGAAAGTGAGCGAGTTGATCCTCAACAGTATTGCTTATTTGAATCAAGACCTCAACAACTGTTTCTTTTTAAAACACCCTGCCTCAACCTTGGTTGAGGCATCTAACTCAGTGATAAGCCTGATTTAAACAGGTTTATCTTTATTGAATGACATATTGGACTGATCTAAATAAATTATTGCCAAGTCAGTAAAATTAACAAAATATTGCTCATGGTACATTTTTTTTTAATTTGCATTAAAGATGAATGCTTATTGGACTACCACCAGAAATGTCAAACTGTTTCCTATTGCCATGTGTTGTATACAATATATGATATATTTTGGTTTAAATAGATATTTATTATGAAAGCCATAAGTATAAAAACAAATCAATTGTTACTAAAATCTGCATAATTCTATATAAACATGTCACTGCAGTTTTACACTTTTCATAACAATGTTACAACCTCATAAAATTTCTACATCAAAACCTCTCACACATTATTATTCTAGTATTCTTAAAAATTAATCTCTATGTCTTACTATTTTAATGACCAACAGTGGCTGCACCTCAATTCATTATCACATTTACAAACATGTTCAATTTACCAGAAATTAATAGATTGAACAAAACAAACAAAACACTTCATTATTTGACTGCTTGCTGTTTTTCTCCATTCAGTCAGTCTGATCATTTCACTTAATGAACCTGAAGTTATCAAGACCTCTAATTAAATGACTATAAAACCATTATTGTCCCAACAAGTGGTGCTGCTAAAACACTGTTTAGTCTGGCTACGTGACTATCACTTAAAACCATAATACAAATGTATTTTTACTCATCAGAGCATTATTTGTTTTGAAAGTCAAATAAATGTGTATAACATGCACACAAACAGACATGTTTCTGGATCTTGTTGCATGAGAAAGCAAGTCATTTTCAACATGCATACTGCAGTCATGGCATCAGAGTCAAACTAGTTTCAATGCACTAGATCTAGAAACACATGTGATTTAGCATCATGTGAACTCCAGCAAGGAAATTAAATGAATAACATAATATTTAGTAGGGATTTTTTCAAGCCTTTATTTATCATGGGAATGTTTACTGAGAACAATACCTCCTGCTCAGTCAGACAGTTGCACACATTCACGTGGCCCAGTAAAACTACAGTCTGGTCTGCTGGACACTGGAGCAGCTGTGGGCAGCTAAGTGCTTTCTTCCAAGGCAACCCAGTGGTGATAATGGGGCAGTTACTGCACAAGTGCTGCTCTTTCACTTTCCCAGCCAGAATTCATCCGTTTTGTCCACAGAACGATCAGACGACCTTCTGGTCACAACCCCAGTCTTCCTTTAAAATCACTGCTTTGGGAAGAACAGTGAAATCCAACTAAAATTTCTCACATTCTCACCTGTGTTATAGTTCCCTTGGAGAGGATAAAAGCCCACAAATTACAGTGAACAGTAATTGAAGCAATTTTGAAGCATCTGAAGTTGACAAAAAGCTTCAATTGTCACCCATGAATCTAAAACATTTAATAACAAAACCCAGCTGTTTTTCATTAGAGGAAATCAGTTAAACAATGAGGTAGATCCACTCAAATCACATGGAGTGCAATCAACTGATCAAAATGTACCAGTGCACATGGAATATAACATCTACATAATCACTACTTGTAGTCCTAGAATCTGCTTACACAAACAGACAGCACATCAGTTAAACAAAGCAAAAGGATAGTAAAATGTTAAGACATGTAAAAGACAACAAAATATAAACAAAGACAAAACAAGTATTATCATTGTCATCAGCTGCAGGGTGCAAACTACAGCTCATGTCAAGACATGAGCTCCCCTGAAAACATGATTTGTGAAATGGGGGGTCTCTAAAATATTGATTATATGCTTTTTTCGCCATGCAGTTCTATTTTTCTGTATCTTCATCATCATGGATCATGCATAAAATTAAGCTATTATTGATATATGATTCATGCATGAGGGTGATTGATCACTAATTCACTTTAATAAAGATACCGGTATGCATGATATACTTGCCATCACCATTGAAGCAGCGCAATATCATAAATTTCACTCACTTTAACTCAAAGATCAGAAAAAAACAAACTTTTTTAGTCCCACTTAGTCTGCAGATTACTCCGCATTTCTCCAAATCGCCTTTACTCATTTCTCTGTTTTGTAGTCAGCTTACTTAGCTTTTGTAGGAAGCTTACTCACAAATTTCCCTAAATCCCTCCCCACTCCCATTAAAAAAAGTGAGCTCCCCTGAAAGCCACAGCATAGTTCGCACCCTAATCAGCTGTGTGATTATGTCTGTGAGTGAAAAAAGAATGAATTGACAAAAAATTATGTACTGTCAAATCAAGTAAGTTGAAAAAGCAATCAGGAGAAGATAATTATATTATAAAAGAATTACACAAATAAGAATAGAAATAAACAATGTAATGTGATAATAACAGAAGACAAAAACATGAAAATCATCATTTTCAGGCCTTTAGATTAAGATTGATTTATGTTCAGACACTTTGAGAAGCCGACTCAATAGATGTGGCTGCTGATAAGTAAGATTTTCAATCCAAAGTCTGCAAAGTCTGTTTGATCAAATATCAGAGCTGTCAGAGTTCAGCCAGCTAGGCATATTTAGATATTGAGGGTAGACTGCAGCTTTCTGTTTATTATAGTTATTGGTTCTCTAGTGGTGATTATTGCACATCACTGCACATCACAGATCTTTCTTATCTGATGACATTTTTACAGCATATAATTTACTGCCCAGACTTTGTAATCATAAAGCCACTACTGTGTGTGTGGAATTTGAACATTTCTGACCTTGGTGCCCCCCGTCACATAGTATCAAAAAAGACAGTGTTAGAGATGGCAACGTAATGCAATGCTGAGTGACCATTTACTCCCATTCATCAGTCCAAGTTTTTCCATTGTTGTCCAGACTGGAGCAGTTTATAAAATCCTCCTCTGCTAGCACCAAAAAACACTTTTATACTGTAAATATTGTTGCATTAAAAGATTTGTCCATTTTTGTGTTTCTTCTTTTCTTCTCCTTATATTCATTTGAGTATCTGTAATATATTTCATTGTGCAGCACTTTGGTCAGTATTCATTCGTTTTAAATGTGCTTAATGAATAAATTAAATTGACTTCGGCTTTATCCCCCTGAGTATCACTCAGTCCTGATTCAAGATCAAAGTGAATGTTTTATAATTCACCTCTTATATTGCACTGAAGTTAAATTGTTAAATTGTTGAATTGTTGATCATAGGCCAGTTTTAATCAATTTTACTTCTCAAGCTGTTCTCCCTTGTATTTAAACTTGGAAATGGAAAGGAAAGTTTAGTTACATCTACATTGTCATTTGCATTTTTGTCATTGTGAATCTTTTTCAAACTTTATGACAAGAAATTAATCTGATATATTTGTTGCAATTTACATTGTGTGTAAAATCATTCTGAAAAAGTGATACGCCCAGACTTGTAGGTTTCGTGTCCCCAAAATCAAAATGTGAGTTTCATGTGCTTTGAAAAACCAATAATGGTGGCAGTCAGTTTCAGTTCATTTTTATTTATATATCCCAATATCTCAAATCACAAATTTGCCTCAAGTGATGTCATGACCGTGGTTTATCACAATAGAAACCTGCAAGCGCTGTAGCTTCAGTAACAGAACTGCAGTGTTTGATTCTGTATTTAATGAGGATTCAGATATAATTTCACCCCATTGACAGTATTTTTGTGATGATTTTGTATTTATGTAATTGAAACCTCCTGTGTCTCTGTTTTTCCCTTTGTTTCTGAAAGTTACTTAATGTTTTTTTATGACATATGACACAGCTTTTGGGATTTACATGCTTTCGAGAGTCAAGTAAGTGTCTAATTATGAATCTCAAACAGAAATAGCCCATGCTGTTTTTGAGTTTCTCCATTCAAAATTGTGACACTCCTACATAATGGAGTAACATCGCTTTTCTAATATTGCTGTTTTTGTTTTCTTTTTATGTCACCAGCTCTACAGAAAAAAACACAAATTTCAGCATGACCAGCATGCGGTTTTGAATTTATGTAACTGGTTTCAACGTTTCAATCAATGACTGTAAAACTTTTATTATCTGAACACATTACAATAGAAAGACAATAACAAAAAAGTACGTTGATGAGTTAAATGTCATTGGGTCACAGTCTCACATTCATCATTTCTATAATACCTGCCAGTGTAAGTAACTCCATTAGCATACAAACATACACAGTGCAATCATTCACTCACTCACTCACTCACTCACTCACTCACTCACTCACTCACTCACTCACTCACTCACTCACTCAAAGTTTTATATAATCATGCCCCAAATATCAACCCCCTCCCTTTGCTGGTGAAGCCAATAGCTCTGCCCACACCAGCTACACATCAAATCCTCTGCCCCACCAGACAGACTTAATTCTTACAAAAAACTGAAGAAAAAAATATATATATATATTATTATTAAATATATATATTACTATATATTACTATATATTACTATATATTACTGTTACCAGTTGTAGTTATAATAATAATTATTATTATTAGCAAAATAATTACAAGAATTATTATCATTATTTACTTAGATTTTTGAGTGCAGGGCAGGGTGGGGGCAAGGACCAGTCAAAAAAACAAACAAACAAACAAAAAAACCCATAAAACACTTACCTCCCTGTCCTGACAGAGCCGGATCACACCGAAGGGTTTGGGAGCTGGTTCTGAAAGGGACCAAATTATCTTCAACAGGCCAGCACCCTCCCAAGCATTAGGGTGCATATAAGGCAGGCTTCTTTAATACTTATTTTGTGTGTTTTTTAAATTATTTATTTACATATTTGTACTTCCTCCTCTCTTCCTTTTCACCCCTTTTCAATTAATTTTTAATTTAATTTCTAAATCTTCCTTCCGTCTTCTTTCTTTCTGTTGTAGGTGCACACACACACTCATACACATGCACATGTCCCCTGAACAACTGATCCTAGCAGCAATAACTGACTAGCATTATTATAATAATTATCATTATTAATATTATTATATCCAGTGATTTTTGTATTATTATTATTTGTTTTGTTTTTGTTTGTATGTATTTCGGGATTTTGTTGGGTTTTGTCTAGTTCTTGTCATGTTTTCTCACTTTATGTCTCTATGTTTTCTGTTTATGCACTATGCAACAATTAAAATATGCATATATATAATAGCCCATAAAGCAGCATCTAAACTTCTGAATGACATTAAGAGTAAGGATATCCACAATTACTTTTCTTACTTGAAAACACACTTTGACATGAATCCAGTGTCACACATGTAGGAGTTTTACTACGTTTATATTAAAGACTTCACTCATGGTTGGGGCACCACCTTTCTTAACAGAATGGAACAAATAAAGATATATCTTTATCAGTCTTAATCTGAAATCTGAGCTCTTTTCAATAACAATGACCACTTGTATTCTGCTCCCAAAGAACACAAACAACTTCTTGCTGATGAAATTAAGACATTTAGAATAGCTAAATGTTTGAATAATACCTGATAAAGAAAATAATAAAACAAAGGAAGAAAAGATCTTTAAATGATAATATGAACCTTAACTCAGTGGGCAATAGAGAGGTGAAGTGTGTGACTTAAAGTTATAACAAACGGAGGGGCACTAGAAAAACTAACTTTTTTTTTTTTTATCATCCGACATCAACTCATAATCACAAAAGCTGTATGCCCACTTGATGAAGAATTGTTGTAGAGTTGAGACCATCTTGGCAAGTCTGGGGTTGTTGTGCTGTGTCAGCTCGCTGGCATGGCCTACATTACTTGTGGGGCTGTGCCATGAAGATTTCTCCGTCTCTGCAGTGTTGAGTCACCAGCGAGATTCAGGAATCTCCTCTGCCAGCTATGCTCCCAGGCGACTCCGTGAATGCAATTTGGTTCACTGAGCAGATGAGAGTCCAACACTGGGGCCTACCAGCAGTTTAGTGGCCTTGTTCAGAGCCAAAGGTTCTGAGTTCCTGGCAGACTTCTTTGATGTAATGGATTGAGTGTCAAATAAAAATTTGTTTCTGACTATGCTCACCTTGTAGTTAGGCTTGAGTGATAATGTTGGTTGGACAAAAAGGAAAACTGAAAACTTGTTTCGGAAAAAAGATTAAAATTGTGCGCATACTTTTTAGTCGAGGAACAAAAGAAAATCAAAGAGACATCTAAAGAAAACTTTAAGATAAAATAAAGACACAGTTTTGGGCCACACAGGCGGAGTTTTGGGTGTGGATGAAACGTTTTGTGTCACTAGCTCTATTATTTTGTTCTCAAAGGAAAAACGTGGTGTGGCTAAAATGGCAGAGAATGTCTGTGGTCCAAGATGGCAGCTCCTGATTTCCTAAATCGTGATGAACTTTTAGGGAATTAAATTTTGAATTTTACACGCAAAATTCACATACTTCAAATCATCACTATGGTCAAATTCATCGTGATAAAATTGTATGTAGCAGTGTATTGTATAAACTTTTCAGAAAAACATAGTTTAGCAGCATTTCTTATTTCAGCATAATCCTTCAATCATTCACACGAAATTCTCGACTAATCTAACTATCAAAAATATAGATGTCTAATACTATAGTAAATGCACAAAAGGTTAAAGCAGCAATTATGTGGTTAAATACAGGATACAGTATTGGCATGCATATTTTAGCATTAAAAGATTTTGCTCTCCATAGTCAATAGATGGCAGTGTTGCCACATGGTGAAAAATGCATTAAAATAGAAAACTATTAATTCAGTCATTTCATATCGTACAGACATGGAAATTGGACCACCTTACAAGAAAACATATGCTAAGCAACATTATTTGGTTCACAAAACTCTCCATAACACCAAAATGGCTAAAACAAACAACATATCAGGCATGTTGATTAGAGAGCTTTTAAATTGCTGATAGGCGGATTTTGTCACCTTTTGGACAGAGATTTCATTTTGGGATTTTGGGTCAGCAGTCAAGGTCATAAACTTGCTTCTGTGCACTGTTTGCAATCCCCACCACACCTTAATTATGTACATTTGTCATGTCAGTATTTGTGATTGCAAATTGTGATTGCAAAAAAAAAATTGTTTGCAAATTTAATCTAGTATATATTTCATATAAGTATAGAAATATAGCGATACCCTATAAGATTAAAAAAACAGGACCCTTAAATATACCAAAATGTCACTCATGTTGTGAAGAAACACTGTGATTTCATCAGATTTCATTGTTGTTCCTGTTGTTTTAGGGCTGCATGGGTCATGAATTGCATCTGTCATTTCATTATATTGTGCAAGGTGCAGCCTCCAGTAAATGTGTTACATCCTGTTGACTGTGGGGGTGTATCTCAGCTTAAGTACCAACACCAACTGGAGGGACAGAGGGACAGAGTTGCAGCAGAGCTTCACTTGTCCACTCACAGCCTCACAGCAGCTATCATGCAACTTATACATCTGGAAGCTGCAGTCATACTTGGTGAGTCAAAGTCAACTGTTTCTACTAGATAAAGAACGATCAATCATTTTTGTCAGTGAAGTATGGCAGCCTATTGATTTCATCTTAATATAGCACTGTGTTGTCATGAAATGTTACTGGAACCAGGGCTTTAAAGTAGGGCTGTATGTGTTGTACCCTCTGATGCATGTGCCGTACTGTAAGACTGTCTAGTGTCAGTGGTGTTTGTTGTACTGAACCTGATAGACAATGTAATAATTTCAAATAATAATCAATTTTCAATATAAATAAAGACATTTTGGTACTTGTATTTCAGGATTTGTTATTCCTCAGATTTCCAGCCTCATCATTTCACCTACATCCTCTGACTGTTTGGCTGCTGTGGATACCTGCATGTCAGATTTATGCAACAGTGAACAGGCATTTTATGGCGGGACCTGTGAGGGTAAAAATTACGCAATTTACAATTTCTGTTGCGGGGCATCGGAACATGATGTTATCTCTATGTTTTCTAGTGGTATTACTAAAGTAATGATTACATTTCCTCCGAAAGCTCTGGACATGAGGCTATTTAATTGAATTGCACCTCTTGGAGTATGGCTTAAATGTAATGACTCAGGCAATAGCCTGGAGCAAAGTCTATATAACTAAATAAATAGATAATAATTAGATGACCTTTGCCTACCTTTGAATATATTTCTGTTATGGCATTTAAATCCAGTATTATGATTTTGTCTGCATATATCTGAATATAAACAGTCCTCATGAGAGAGACAATCAGAGCAGCAGGCACATATAAAACACCTGTTGTACAAACAAGACCTTGCTTGCAGGGAAAATCCTGTTTTTCTCCACCCTCTTGTGTTTGTGTTATTGAAGATGAAAGGTGCCAAATAAAAGGCTCAGAGGTCTGTAACATGACCATCCAGACCATATTGGACCAATTTCCCTCACTGCAAGGCTGTGTGTGTGCCTGGGAGGAGGAGCTTTGTGACACTATACAAGTGCTGGCCACACAATGCCACCGAAAGCCAGGTGCAGTATTCTCAGTATCATTTGAGATAAAGCATTTACAGGCAAAGTACATTTTTTGTTTACCAAAGGTGATCTGATGCATGAACGAGGACCATTGTGCTTGAGAATGAGCGTCAAGAACAACAGATTGGCTTTAATATGCATTTGTTGGATTGGAGCTAATCATGTTTCCTGTTGTTTGTACAGCAGCTCAGCAGAAGAGGAGCACAGTGATAGACTGGCAGACGAGCAGTTTAATTGGCTATGGTAATTATTTTATTATGGTTTAAGCTGAATTGAAAGATGAGAAGATAAAATGATGTTTTGAATTCAGTCAACACGGAAGTGATGTTTCTGCAATCTCAAACCCAATTCTATTTTTCATTTTTATAGTGTATGATGGTACTGGATCGTGCTTGGAGCAGATGCGAGTTTGTGTCAGTGATGCAGTTTGCAACAAGTATCTGGCACCTGTTCTCCAGGCATGCATGGTAGAGCGGTGTGACCGTGACCGCTGTCAGCAAGCAATACAGCAGTTCTACGGCAGCATGCCGGACAGTGTTGCAGAGATTCTGGTCATGTGTGACTGCGGGGCTGCAGATCAAAGCTGCCTGCATATGAAAACTGCTCTGCACAGTGGCACATGTGGAGAGGATACCTGGATCTGCCAGGATACAGTTAGCCTGTGTACTAAGGACAGGCACTGCAGGTATGTAGATATTCTATCTGACATTACAGCACCTGATTAAATATCTTAAATGAGAAAGTGATAAAACATTCTTATCTAGGCTAATATATAGTTATGATCTTCATAACTAAAGATCAGCTTGTATCTGTTGGATGTAAGAGCTGGGAACCCATATTAGCAACTCTTTCAAATAATTTAAAGGATAAAGCTGGATATTTTCTATATTTTATGCCACTGCACATGTGTGGGAATGGTTCTGTTTACAGAGCTTCGCTATCTTGTTGTGCTTCATATCACAACCTCTTCACTTGGTGTTAAACTGTACATTTCTCAAAGAATTTTAGTACAAAGTCAGGAGGTGGCGATATGCAGCACAACAAGCTAGCAAAGCTCTGTAAACGGAACAACATTACAGCATAAGCACAGTGGCATCTGCCATGTATAGATCTACTCTCCAGAGACCGAAAACCTGATTGCTGTTATTAGCCTTTGGAGCTGTTTCTAAATGAAACTACTGTGACCATATTCTTCATGGCGAAGGAACATGTCAAGAAATGTGGATTGACTAGTGAGGTCATGTGGCTCAGGGCACATTATCACATTTTCAGGGCACCTTTCCAATTTGCATCTAATACATTGAAATGTTCACAGGCAATTATTTGAGAAATGTCAAATTGTAAAACACCCATGACTATAATATACCTGCAGGGCTGAGGTTATAGTTTGCCTACAATTTTAAATTAGTAACAGAATTGATATAGACATTATTGCTTGTTACAGTGCATTACAGATGATGAATGTGCTCTATCTACTTTTCCTGAACATCCAAAAAGCAACTCCACTTGCACATGTTTTCTCTGATTTTCCAGAGACCTATTAAAAACTTTCCAAGCCAAATGCTGGAGCTCTGAGGAAGCACGATGCAGCAGCATTGACCTCCAAAATGAATGTTTCACACAGATGGATCCAGCTCTCATCCTTGGTGGAGATTCTGAATGTAAAATGGCCTTCTTGGCCACTATGGGCACAACACTCCATTATCCTTGTACTTGCAAAGGAGTGCACAATGCTGATCTTCTGACATGCAGCATGATTCATGATGTACTTCATAATAGATCACACTTCAGTGAGTAGAGTTTTTGATTTACAAGACAGTTTCATTATTAAATTTCTGTACTGGAAATAATTTAAGGCCTTTTTGTGTTTATAATTTAGTGACACCTTGGAAAAGTAAAGATAGTCCTTCTAAACCTCCTGAAACCAATGAATCAGAGAAAGGTCAAACTTGGATAACCGGTAAAATTCCACTCATTACTGATACTCTATCGATGCGAGATTAACATACTTAATCTGCTGTTTTAAACAAATATGGAATCTTATCACTACAGTTTTGAATATAATTTTGAATATAATTGCTTGTCTTTTCAGAATATCTGCTGTATGCTTTTGCAATTGTGCTACTTGTTGGAGTCGTTATATTAATGCCTTTGGCTATTATCAGTAAAATATGGTAAGTGCATTAACATTAAGTCAGTGACAGTTTCTCCGATATTTAAAGAAAATACAAAACATTTATTTTCCTTTCTTTTTTTGTCTTGTAGGGTGTTGAGAAGAAGAGATAAAAAAAGATTTCATCGTCCTCAGAAAAACAATTGTGTTGTTATTCTCTGATGTTTCTAGTTTTTGAATCAAATGCAGCACAGAAACATTATTATGGCAGCATTGTAAGATTAGGTGCATTATGACATAATTTCTTAAATACATTCTTTTGTAATGCTCTCAGTGTTGAGTAACAGATGATAATGTTTCCTCAATCAGCTTTATTAAAGGAAATCAATTTCAGAGGGTTGATAAAAAGTTTTATTTTTACTGTAATCAAGGCCCTACGTGTGAGATGATGTAATGTTTGACAAGATATTTAGTATATCAGAGAGTTTTGATTACAACCATTTTCTTCTTGAACACTGACAACACCTTTCTCTTTCTAAAGTAAAAGATCAATCATCAGTATTGATCAAATGTCTACAGTTATTAATCTCTTCAAGTGTGACTTGAGCTATCAATTATTATAAGTGAAAACAACACATCTGAAACATTTTTGATTGCTTTATGTCATCTGTTGTCTTTTTGTGATGATTTATTAATGCTGTTGGCCTCCATTGTATCAGTTAATAAACTTCATTCTGAACACTTTGAAATTTCACTTTGATCAAAATGTTGTATTATTTCAGATGTGATATAACATACTTACTCCAAGCCACAAAAGTTTAATCTGGACAATGTGTCGATCTTACTCGGATCTTCATCAGGTCAAATGTTCGTAAAGATAGAAAACACACAATAGGCTGACAAGCTCTATGATGACAGGTGTGGTTAACTATCCAACCCACCCAGGGCGATAAACATCTCAAAGCAATTAATATTTCAATAAAGTACATAGAAAAGAGCAGGAATACAAAGGTCATCCTTTAAAAGAAAATACATCAAAAATATCCCAAATATCAAAACATACATCTTATATATAAACATTACATCAGATTCATCACCATGTATATCAGAATCAACATCACATATGTTCAAAAATATATTGTAGTACGCTAGGAAAAAAGGAACCTTAAATTCTTATACCGAGATGAGGTCTAAACACCCTTCTATAAAATGTTAACTAGATCAAATAACATTAAGGAAATTGACACACTTGATCAATTTTTTAAATTTTAACATTTTCAAATGTGTGTGTCAGAAACTAGAAATATAAAAATAGAAAGCCATCATGAAACTACCAACAGTTTTTTATACTTTAGAGACTTCAGACCTCTAGATGTAAGAGTCTGGTATCTGAGATGGGTGATTTGGGTTACACTGGTCCTGGGTTTCAATGCATCTCCTGTGTTCTGTTATCCTGGTTTTTATAGCTCTTTGTGTTTTTCCTACATATGCTAAACCACATAGGCATTTGATCAGATAGATTACACTTCTTATGGAACAAGATATAGTGCCTCTTACTTTCATTGTTTTTCCTGTTATCTGGTGGGTATATGTGTCACACTTATGTATAAAATTGCACAGGGTGCATGAACCACACAGACAATTCCCTGGGGGAGGATCAAGAAGAGTTGTATTTTTAGCAAGAATAAGATCAGATTTTACCAGCATATGTCTGAAGTTAGGTGGATGTTTGTGCACCACTTTGGGTAGATCTTTGAATTCATTTTTAATTCATTTTTTCAGATAGTTTTCACAAAATCCTTACCTGAATATTTTAAATAGCAGCTAGGACCATTATTTGGTGGAGGTGTTTCTTCTTTGATAAGGTACCCTTCCTGTGTTACAGTACTGAACCTGTCTCTGGCAGCTTTTAACCAATTTTCATTATATTTATATTCCCTCTTTCTTTGAAGCTGTGAACTAATTGATCTGCTTGTCTGTCATAGTCAATTTGTTTAGTGCAGATTCTCCTGATACAACTGAACTGACTGATAGGGAGGCTTTTTTCAGTTGGAGTGGATGAAAAGATTGTCCATGTAATAAAAAAGAACATTTGTTTCATTTCTATACAGGTCTGTCACCAATGTCCAAATGTCCAATGTCCAAAAAACTGATTGTTGTACATCATGATTTATGGCAAATTTTAAGTGTTCATGGCAGTGATTGAGATAGACATAAAACCGCAATAAACTACCAACAGGACCATCATAAATCATGAAAATGTCATCCAAATAACACTTCCATAGTTTGATGTGGTTATGGAAAGGATTTTCAGGTTAGAAGACAATAAGATAATTTTCAAAACAGGCCACATATAGCCTAAGGGTTAATAATTTCAGATGTGACACATTGGATGGATTGTTTGGATCCACTGACAAAAGTAGTGTTGTTTAGTGTATAGAACAGTATAGTACAGTAGATTAAACTATAGTAAAGTCAGTATGTATTTTATATTATGTGCCAATACTTGGTAGGCTTTGCATCACAAATATTGATTACTGTATGTCACAAAAAAGGAGCCATTTTTACTTTGTGAGTATTAAGTATGCCATGTCAATCCATCAGCGATATGACTGAATTAATAAAAATACATCCAGTGACATAGACATGTTTGTTACTGAAAATCTTATAAAATGTGATAGTACATAAAAACCAGTGGTTCATCTCAACCTAACTGTTTTTACAGCATTTAACCACAACAGACCATTTTGTTCTTTACAATGCAGAGAAATAGAACAAAAGAATGAAGCCAAGTTAGTCCTGAATCTAAGAGTGGACAGAGCCTTTGGTCAGTGGATCTAAAGTCCTTGACAGTGTGGATTGGAGTTTAGTGATGTAAACAGGTGCAAGACCATTCAGTGCTTTTTTAAAAAAAAAAGATTTTAAACTAAATTCTATCACTAACAAGGAGACATTGGCAGTACGTGTAGTCTCTCTTTTCGGGCCTTTTTAAGACCCTTGAATCAGTATTCCAAACTAGTTAGAAATGGGATAAGGAGGCCTTAGCAATATTGAAATCTGGCTGTCATCTGTGAGGGGAACTGCACATCTGTTTATATAGTCAATTGTCATTATGTTTGAATATTCTGAATCTTGAGCATGTGGTCTTTAACTGAGAGAGCTTCTGCAGTGAAAATGTGAACAAAGGATACAGATTCAAAAATGCCAAGGCTACAGGTGCAGATAAGAAAGTATGAGATGGCATCCTGTCTGCTGTTGTCAGTGAAAGCAAAATGTATCAAAGACACTCTCAGCAGCGACAGAAGACTCTCCAGGAAAGAGTAGCTGCACCAAAAATGAATATGATTCAAATAATATTCAGAAAGGACTCTAAAGAAGAGCTAACAACATTCATCAGCAAGAACAGAAGAGGAAATATCATCTTATATATATATAGATAGATATAGATTTTTTAAAAATCATAACAACTAGCTAGCTTTAAACTGCTACCAGCCACTGTTACCAACAAAAACAAGAAAGGAGGAAGAATAACCTCATATTCTTCAATGATTCCATCTACATCTGGAAAGATACTCTGTTCAGCAATTATGCATACGTATCCAGTGAGGGCATCGGCTCAGGAAGCAGATTAAAGATCTGTTAAGATGAACAACTTGACAAGGACGACCCTCTGCTTAACATCACATATTCACATATTACACCAAAGGAAAGGTCATGGTCCAAGGATCAAGCTGACCTGAAGTCATTTGAAGAGACATTCCCTCTGTCGAAACCTGAGGTGGACACTAAGAGGATCAATGTCCCCACTGACAGTGAAGATGATCAGAGCCCAGTAGAGAACCCCATCTCCTTGTCCATCTCTGCCCATCCCATACGTGCCAGCTCCACCAACAAGGTGAAGAAGAGTATGGCCCCGCTCAAGCTGGGCTTTGCTGAATTCAAAGAGTTGACCCAGGCCAGACTGTCTGACTCCCCAGAAAACACTCTGCAGCAGCTTAAAGAGGAGCTCCAGCAGCTCAAGAGAGAAAACCAGGCCTTGGCATCTGACCTCAGAGGAAGTCTAAAGGCACTCAAACAGGAGAACAGTGTGCTCCATGCTCAATTAACCAAAGACAAAGGCGGATCATGAGAATAGAGAATAGAGGAGCTTCACCGGGCAAGTCCAACATCCAATCGTTGATTTGTTCAATGCAATTTCTCAGTGCTTGTATTGGACCATAGCCCCCTGGTGATATGGTTATTTAAATTTGTGTGTCATCTGCATAATTATGGTAACATATTTTGTTGTTTTCCATAATAGTGGGAGCATATGTGCAGTGTGCGATCAGGCTGGTGACCAGCATGAGGAGAAGGTGCCAGGCTGTTGTGGCTGTGTATGGTTCTTCCACACACTACGGAGGCTCCTGTTTGTTAAATGAATAAATTGTTAAATTGCCAATATGTCTTGTTTCTTCAAACTTCAATCATCCAATCCACAAAACACCAAACAAGAGTCAATGGCAGAATAAGCTGTTTGGCATTGGCAGAGAAGATTTGGCATATTTTTCAGGGGCGCAACCCACATACTCAGCTCTGCTGCTCATCCCACAAATGCATGTTCCTTACAAATGTGGCACCATTTAAAATGGAAATAAAAGCTTTCCAACGGTATAAGATTTATTGCCAAGAAGCATTGTTACAACAAAGAAATAATCTACCAAACACAAATTTCATTACTTTTTGTGCTAAGTTTAGTTGTTGAACAGAAGAGGCTCCAGAATGGAGCCTTGGGGAACTTCACATCATTTTTGTCTGCTCAGATTTGTAATTACCTAGACACAAAGTAGTCCCTGTCCTTTAAGTAGGATTCAAACTAGTTCATTACTTTGCCAGAAAGTCCCACCCAGTTTTCCAGTCTAGTAGTATGTTGTGGTCGACTGTGTTGAATGTAGCACTAAAATCCAGTTATACTAAGACTGAAATTCTGCCACTGTCTATGTTTAAGTGGATGTTGTTGAAGACCTTAACAAGAGCAGTCTCAGTGCTGTGGTGTGGTTGAAATCCTGACTGGAAAACATCAAAACAGTTGTTTAGTGCCAAGAAGTTGTTCAGCTGTTGAAAAATAGATTTTTCAATGATTTTACTTAAAGCAGGAGGTTTGATATCGGCCTATAATTGTTCATTAGTGAAGTGTCTAGATTGTTCTTTTTTAAGAGTGGTGTGATGACTGCAGTTTTCAGGGCCTGTGGGAAGACATCTGAGGGAAGAGACATGTTGACAATTTGTAGAAGACCTGAGGCCATGCAATTTGAGACATTTCTGAAAAAGCATGTAGGCAGAATATCAAGGCAGCAGGAGGAGGATTTCAGATGTTGTATAATGACCTCCAGGTTTTTATGGTTGATCGGATAAAATTGTGTCATACTCCTCAAATTGTTTTTAAGTGGACATAGGGACAACACATATCCTGTACCTGATATGGAGGCACTGATTGAAGAAGATGAATCCTCACAGTTGGTAGTTGGTATGAGCAGCTCTGATGTCTCTCATGATTACAGCTATGCTAAGACGGGGGCTGAGGCGACTCTCCTTCAAGGTTTTTGCCGTGCTGTGTTATGTCTTCCTCATGTTTTGATTCCTCTTGTCTCTTGTCCTTGGCAGAGGGAACAGATGGGCGACACAAGAAGTAAAATAGGTTAGAGATTAACAATTTTACTCCTACCTTGTTAAGGCAAAGTCTATCTGCCTTAAAAAGATGTCTGTGGTCCCAGACAAACTTGAAAATGTCAATAAAGAGCAGTGAATGGACGGTACATGCAGTTGAGAGCCATGTGTTCAACCTCTTAACTCCTCTTTTGACTGGTGGTAGAGGGCAACTGATAAACACCTCAGCATTCAAAGAGCTGACTGTGTTCAACAAATCACTTAAGTCTTGTTTTAGTACTTCAGACTGTGGTTTCACAACATCATTGGTCCCTATGTGCACTATGATGATTTTCACAGTTGGATGTGCAGCCACAATATGCAGGATCTCTCTGTCAAGTCATAGACCATATCCATGGGAAAACAGAGTATTTTGGTGCACTTACTGCACATGCTTCTTAAATCTTTTACAGCAAAGTCACTCACAATCAGAGTTTGGGGCCCAGTTGTTAGCTTTCCCTGTAGCCTTTTATTTTCAGATTTATTCTCAGTCCTTGCCCTGCTGTGTGAAGATGAGAGGTTATCCAGATCATCAGATGGATATCTAGGGTCCTGCAATAGTGGAGCAAATCTGTTCTCCAGTTGTACACTTGGTTGTTGGGGAGGTTTGTTGTTCTCCCTTTCGCAGCTGCCCATGGCTGTGTCCTACTAAGAACAGGGGTTGAAGAGGCACTCTGCCTGGATGATAATGCAGGCCAGCCAGTTGCATCACAAATCACAGCACGCCGGGCTCTCCCTGGTACTCGTCCTCCCATTTCCTAGGGAAATTATTTACTCTTAGGCTTTGCTCCAAGAGAGCTTCAGGAAGGACAACCACTTGTAGATTTATAACCTGGTACACAGCCCTCCTGTTTCTTGGTAGTCTTGTTGGTGCTAACTAGCCATGTGTTAGCATGATCTTGTCCATTGTTTTGAGTCCATGGTAAAGTGATGTCGTTCCCACATAGTCCATTCACTTCAATGTTCACTTCTAACCACTGAATTTTGGTTTCCTGCACTGCAATCTCACTCCAAGTAATCTGTGAAGAAGGGGGGCATCTTGCTGCTAATTAGCTTTAACTGAGTACCTTATTTCCAGTCACTGCAGTACAGGCTGGTGCTGTTGGTAAGCCATGCTCATGTAGTACTGAGGAGGTCATAAAAATTTTGAAATATGGCAATGGCCTACTACATCTACAAAAAAATGCAGTCCCAGTGATTTATAAATATCCAGGAGCCACTGCTCATAGTTTCTCACTGAAGAAAAATCAAGAATATCAGCAGAAAAATGCAAGCAGAGACGAGAGCAAGCAGCAAGGCGTCTGCACTGTAAGAAAGCAGGAAGCGTTTACCTGCTGTGCCTAGTGATCCGGTGATATCATGATACTCCAGCTTTCAAAGACTGTGTCTTGAAGAATGATCTAAGCGGACTGTTCTTTGTGAGAAACTTGAATGTGACATACAAATGAAATATATGACTCACCAACAGGGGTGCAAGTGATTGTACAGACCTTTGTAGACAGTAGTTTAGGTAAAGTGAGCATTGATAACATAGACAAACCTCAAACACCCACTTTTTTGATGAAAACTCACTTAAAGGCGTTATTATGATAACTAAGTTTAAAGTCGGATACTTTACTATTTGGTCCACACATCCACACATAGAACTGACAGAGTTACGAGAAGCCACTAAATCTACAAGCCAGAGATTGGTCGGAGCCTTGGGACATACAAATCAGAGTTACAGCTAAAATAGAAGGGGCAATACATAAGAACATTTTTGGTTTAACACACGGACTTGTAACAGTGTGAAGACATTGCCTGACAACAGGCCCTGGCATCCTTTCAGGATGACAAGCTGTGGTCTCAGGGGAATAACATGCTGTTTTATGATCTTAGCCCTTGTAATTGTTGTCCCAACTAAATTGTTTCTTGAACCAAAAAAAGAGTGTCAATGTTAGTTCAACTGCTCCATCCTGTTTTCAACCCAGACAAGGCCGCAAGCCATGTTAATGAAAAACCAATGTACTTCCTATGCAGACGCGACACCTGTGATAGAACTGACTGTAATTTGGCTCCCAACCCTTCAGTTTATCCAAGCCAGCCAAATAAGGTATATTGGACATGGATAAACGCCAAACACCATCAGTTTACTTCGTGCAGAACAGACTATTGTATTATGTTAATTACTGAGCAAAATACAGCTAGAAGCCTAACACAATCCATAGTCTGATGCCAGAAAGACAGAAAACAGCCTGTATGCCAAATTTGAAACGACAGTGCAATTGGTCTCTTGGGCACCAGTCACAATTTTGTAAGAATTTGACAAAGTCCACAATTCCTGCAACTGAGCAACACAAGCAAGTAAGACAATATAAAATTGACAGAGGTAATTTAGCCATCACTATGAAGCAAGAGTGGGCTGCTGTCCACAACATTACTGATTGTTTGATCTGCCAACATTTACCTGCATCATCTCAAAAACTCATGCAATAATGCTGTTATCTACAGCAGACCTTAAGGTATTTAAGGTTGCCAACTTAGTTGTAGTTTTCCCAGATTGTTATGTTCAGGTGCCAACTCATCATGGCTGACCCGACAGTGAGATGAACATAACTTATTTTGTCCTGTTGGAGTTTAACAAAGTACATAGACCAAGTGAAATAAGACCTGCTAAGTTGCGGAAAATATCAAAATTTGAAACCACGGTGCATGCAATGTTCCAACATCACGTAGAGAGCCATGCTGTACCCGCTACCTGCAGTATCACAGTACCTGCAGTAACTAATCCAGAATGTAGCTACAGTATTATGGCAGGAGTCTGGACAGCCCCATGGAACTCTTAAACCCAAATAGTGCTTCCAGCCCCCGACAGAGGAGGGTTCTTCTATCCTTTGATTATTTAATTTTGACTATGTTTTCAAGTTTTTACAGAAGTTTGCTATTTTTATCTTGTATTGTTAACATTGATTATAGACCGTAAATTGCCAGTATTAAGTGCTTTAATGAACAGGTAGCGTTTTCTTCTTCATGCTAATATCTGAGAGCTAACATCACTATAACAGGAAGACCTGAGTGAAATCAATCGACAGGACTGTGTTTCAAGTGTATAGAACTGAATTCAGATCTGCATAATTATTGATACTGATTATAACCAACTGATTAAAACTTGATCAACTTTATTTTTGTAATCATGTTTGTATTATCCATACTGGTTAACCTGATTTATGTTTATTCGTGTGTACTTTAGATACAGTAGATGTGATTGGAGGAGAGTATTACCCATAGAGTCCATTAGAAGGGTCCACCTGTGCTTATAGAACTAAATTTACAATATTGTAACCTTTGTTTTTAACTAGCCTGGAAAATAACCTTCATATTAAATGTACACCAAGTGTAGCACATTTAGGTATGTGCCTGCTAGCCAAATAAGTGATGCATATCTTAGTATATGTGGAAAAAAAGAAAGGAATCAGAGCAGGTCACTGCTATAATTACTAAAAAAGTAAATGAGCAGTTAATTGTATTATCTGTATTGTATTGTCTGTATAAAGTACTAACAACTTGAATTTGAACAAACTATTATCAGTATTTACAAGAATGCAGGTGAAGTTGAACTGGCTTCACAGCTTTTCTAAATGTGCTGTTTAGATTCAACTTTTGACCTGAGTGGCTTGTCTGGACTGTGGGAGGCAGCTGCAGCAGAGGAAACCCACACAGACACAAGGAGAGACCGTGACTGTAAGTGAACATACACCACATACAAACACATGCTATCTGCACACAGAAAGACCTGCATTGGTTGGAAGCCAGGACATTCCTGCTGTGAGGCCACCACAATGCTAAACACTGAGCTGAGCATGGTGACGAGGGAAGAAGATGTCAATATAGAAGAGGAAGAGTTTAAGGGGTAGTAGCTTTGCTGCTGAACCTTTTTCCTCTTCTCCTTCATCCTCTTTGTGTAGTGAGTTCTTGAGTTCTTCTGAGGAAGTCCCTTGTCTTCTATTTGAGTAATCCAACAAACCAATAAATCAAAAGCAAAACAATCTGAAGGCAATGTACCTAAAGCTGAGTGTAAGCGATTGAGGAGTCCCTTCCATCTACTTCTGTTTCTCCTCTTGCTTTAGATTCTTTTTCTTCCTCTCATCTGTCTCTCCATATTCTGCACCAACTCTACTTTTTATGAGATTTTAAGGTTGGTGGTTTCTGATAGCCTTCACACAGTTTTTGAATATCCTTGTGATCACTGAACAACTTTCTCTTATTTCTTATATCTGATAAGTTGAACCCTATTAGGGTGAACCTGCCCGTCTCCTGCTACTTCTTGACACTTTCAAAGTCACTCGGGGCTTTGCTCCCTCTGACACTAGAGTTTCCTAGGAGGGCCTCAGAGGTACCACTGAGCTCTTTGTTGGTCTGTCCCACATTTTTACTCCCAGAGGGTCATGTTCAGAGGCCACATTATTGCTCTCTCAGCTTTAACTGAAAAAGTATTTTTTCTAAGTGCCTACAGGACTGAACTGGAAGTCTCCCACTATCTTGCATCACTTGTTTCTGCCATAAGTGCTGCTGGCAGCTTGTGTGTCCATTTTTATTTTATGGCCTTTGGGCAGAAAAACAGAAATATTCAAGTGGTCTTTTGCTAGTCCAGCCTGGACAATTGATGTAATTATTACACTTGGAAACTTTGCACATATTTACACAACTTAATGAAATGTAGCTTTTCAGCCATGCTAGCAGAGTGGCTCTAGCGATGGCAATGATGGTCAGTCGTTCCACCACTTCAGTTCAAAATGAATTATTTCAACAACTACTGGATGGGTTGACAAGGAATTTGGTATAGATATCCATGGTTATCAGAGAATGAATCCTAATCACTTGGTGATTCCCTAACTTTTAATCCAGCACAGCCAGCAGGTGAAAGTTTTCACTTATCTAGTGAAATATTTTAAAATCTATCAGATGCACTGGTACCAAAATTTGGTACATATATCTATGTCCCCTCAGTATAAACTGTTATAACTCTGGTGACTTTTCATATAGGGCCATCCTCAGGTCAAGTTTTAAATTTGTCCAATACTTATAATCAAATACCTGCTAAATCACACCTCCAGTGATCTGTTTTATCCCAGTGAGGAAGTAGTTTCTTCATTTCCATATCAATCTGAACACCAATGTGGAGAATTTAGTGTCAAAATGCTATCCTTGCATCTCCCAAAAAAGATAAAAGTGCATGAACTTTTAAAAAACTTCCCAATACAGCAGACAGGAAATCAAAACCCTTTGACTCCACAAATGACTCCACATTGAATCACTATTGCATTATAGCGTAGCAATCAGCAACTGAGAAGTAAATAGGCAAGTTCTATAAAATTGCTGCAGATTTTAACTGCATTACCAGTAAGAAAGGGTATTTTAAGTGCCTTATCCTTCAAATTATTCATTCTACTGAATCTTCGATCTTGCAAAGTTTCACTCACAAGATTGCTCATTATGTGATTGCTATCATCTAATTTCCCTTTGTCTACCAGCAGATCTGTGTAAACACCATTTGTAAAGTGACGGGGGGCAAGTGGAGAGGCAAAACTTTCCCCAAAACATTTTTCTGAACATGTGTGACTGCACTCGAATGCATAATTTTTTGATGGATAGTTGTTTGCATATGTGATGAAGATGGGCCATTGTGGGAAGGCAATTATCACATGTTAATACATTTATGCAAATGTACAGTTTCCTCCTAAATATGTTCATTAGAGTGGAGATGTTTTCAGTCCCAATTCGCACCCAAAGTCCTGCCAGCTTTCACTCCGGTATTCTAATTAGTTTGGTTTACAATTGGGATATATGGTGAATGCAATTGATGACAATTAACTAACTTGATAGAGCAACAGATGTACCTTGAATGCTGAGGACAAGATTGGAGACAGGTACAATAGATGGTCTCTCTTTTGGTCTTTTTCTTTCTTTTGGATTTTCTTAGTCCTACAGTATACGTGAACATAAAAGTCATATATTTTTCCCAAGCACAATTTCTGTGCTTATTTGCTTCAGATAAAATGAAAAAACTCAGTGACACAAACCAGTTTCATTGTTTTTATTTGACATTATACAGCACAGTAGATTGTAAACAGTAGAGGCAGGAGAGAAAAGCAACCACATTTGACAGTACTCGCACAGATGATCCTCCCAGAACACTTCTATATACAGACACTGAATCAGTAGCTTATGTCATGGTGAAGGTTTTTTGTCATGGCAAAAAACTATCAAGGGGCACTTTTTAAACGATCTTTGGCAATCCTGAGAGCAAATGGCTGCTGTGTTATTTTTGTAGTTTTGTAGGTTTTCGAGAGGAACCTTCTTTGAAATTCCTTTTCATACATGGTCTAGCCAGGTAGGAAAAGCTGAAAAGGTCTTCGGAGAAGTAAATGCTTTGAGAGAATTTCCAGGGCAGCAGGAGGGAGTTTTTTCTTTTGCAGTTTGTCCTCTCTATTTATACAAATCAAACACCTGTGGTGATAGTAAATTGAGTTCAGCAAGTAGCCAAAGCAGACTAAATTCTTATTCTGTTGCTTTATTTTTATAAGGCCACTGAGCTATGCAAAGTTGAAAAGTAATAAGAGTGGCTGACCTTTTCTTGTTGTAAAGTTGTAAAATAAAAATGAATACTCATCTTGATAGAATTAGTCATTTGCGTCTAGTCATTTTCCAGCTGATCTGTCCTTGCTCCTTCGTACTGTCGAACCATACCAACCAAAAAAATACACAACTCAGAATATCACACCTGAATTAGGTGATTCAGTGGATCATAATGGTCCTTCAAATCCTAACAGCCTCCATGTGGGAAAATGACATTGAAAGAGGTGGTTTGGAAACAGAATCTTTCTCATGATATTATTTAGTTGAGATACCTCTGACATTTCCAGCAGAAATATAAACAAGGAAAAATGTACTTCAAATACAGTAGCATAGGCAACAACTCTAAAGGCAGCAACAACAGGGAAAGCACTTGAAAGTAATAATCTCAAAGATTTTCATTTACATAAATGTCTGTTAAGTCACTCCCTATCGCCGAATGAGGTAACACTATAGTGATTGAGCCTATGGCTCACTGATGAAAGCCATTGCATTTGCAGTATTATGAGTATTACGAACTGGGTGTCGGTGGTGACATTCAAGCAGCGCATACTTAGTGATGCGTTTTCCATCACCCAGCAGTGGTTGGTCTGCCAAAGAGGGTAAGCGGAGCTAACACGACAGACTCGCTCTTCAACTCATTTGTGTGTGAAGCGGCATACTGTTTTTTCCGGTCTCTGCTAGCACTGTGAATAAACAGTTACTGACGTCACACAGGCGACACTGTTCCCTGGGAAGTAAGGTCCAAAAACACACCTGCAATTACCGTTTATCGCCATAGGTGTCAGCAAAGAGAACGAAACAGAGATCTTCGAGATTGTTACTTTAAAGGGAACAGAGTCAAATATTTAAATTTATTTCTTTGCTGAAACACATCACAGTGTCCTGCTACTTGCCTGGGCAACCCTGGAGTTTGTCTTGCAACATAAAGCCCTGCAGATGAAGTCACCAGCCTCTATAACTTTGGCAAGGTTTACTCCCTGAAAAAAAAAAGCAATATCAATTCATTTCAAAATGTAATTTCTATGAGGTGATTTTGCCTGTTTGCAATATAATGAGGATCAAAAAGAGGCAACCAAATATCCTCAGGGTGTCAGAAATAGATGTGTGCAACAGGTGATGTAGTGAAATGGTTCCACCAGCAGGGGTAGGGATTGTTAAATAAATTGTTCCTGGGTCAGGACATGCAATAATGTGGGCTCAGGCAAGCTGTGTTAAACCACTGATATTATAAAATAAACATTCACAGAGCAGTATGTTTGCAGAACGAACTGTTTATGTTAATGAGCTCTGAAAGATTGTATGAGTTGGTTTGATGAGATGGGATTATTAAGACATAAACTACAGCAGCTCTGTCCAAGTGCACTGTGAAGACATACTTACAGTTTCAATGCCCATGCCATGGAGCATGTAGAGTACATCCTCTGTTGAAACATTGCCAGATGAACCCTGAGCATACGGGCAACCTCCCAGGCCAGCTACTGCAGAATCCACCACACAGACCCCCATCTGCAAGGACAAACAGCACACAGAGACATTCAGCGCCTCCACACATGCTTCAACCTCAGGTAAAATCCAGGAACAAAGATCCTTGTTCTGTTAGATTGTTCTGCGTGGTGCAGTGTGCCTTGCCAGGCCTGTGGTCGTGTTTTACAGCTGTTTAGGAGAACTGTAGGCTTATGTCTTGAAGATGAGTGGGCACAGAATGTCCCACAGTATGGCTTAGTCATCCTCTTTGTCAGCTTAAACCACCAGCACCACATAATTATGGCCTTGTTCATATGAGAGGAACATTATAAATGCTGAACAGAACATTTCATATGTTTCTGATTCTCCTGGTTACTCATGTTTTTACAGCACTACTCTGCCCTTAACCATGGGGATTCACTTTCTTGCCACATTGAGAAGACATTTTTTCCTCGGCTGGATGGTGTCTTTTTACACTGTGCCAACAATACAGGAACTGTAACATTAATACACAAATGCGCAGTTGCTGCAAACTATTATCATTAGTGTCATAATGATGTCTTTGGTTAAAATGTTCTATTATGTTTTATGGGGGTCTTTGTACTAGGCTGTCTTTGTACAAAGACATACAAACTCATGTTATATTTACACCTGCAAGAGATACATTTTAAGTGTTTACTTTGTGCATGTTTGGCTCATATGGCTGTTTACAGTCAACATAATTGTTATATTTTGTGGGGAAATGTTCTTTTTTTATTACTTACAATAAAGAAAAGTGTCTGGCGTTTTCAGTTGTTTTTCCGAATATCAATGCTTTTGTTGGACATCTTACAAACATCCAAAAATGCTGCTTAGCAAATATTAGGACACTGATTTTATTTTGATGCAAGAAGAATTCATAGTAATATATAATATTTTACAGTTTCTAAGAATGAATGTATTACATAAAGAGACAAACCTTCACTGCTTGCCGTGTAAGCGTATACTTAACTATGAGTATAACCTTTGTTTTCACACCAAAAAATGACGAAGCCAGACCTTCAGTTTTCAAAGTCATTACTGATGAAGGTCTCGGGATGTTTTCCACATGTCCCTGGGATTGTCATGAGAATATTAAAGATGTTTTCCAGCTTCCGTGGCAGAGCCAGATGTCAGAGGATCCCACAGTGAGAGAAAATTAACACGCTGATCCTCTCAGTGGCATTGGGTCATGAAGGACTTTCACCCTGTGGAGCAAGACCAAGCAAGCAAAATTAAAAGAATCTCTATTGCTTTTTTTTTAACAATGCTACTAATTGGTTGCTTTTCCTCCAGACAAGAACCTACTTCTTTCAGGGGCTGTCTGAGCCAGCCGTAATTGCTGTTTGTGTTGGCAAGGAGAGAGGAGGAGGTGGGGTAGAAGGAGGAGATCTACTCCGGTGTGTGCAGTGCACGAGATTTCCAGACCTTGGTCAAAGCCAGAGCAGGATATTGTACTAGGCAGAATTTTTTTGTTGTATAAACACAGAGTTGTAATCTACCATGCCAATCCTCTCGCTTTCAGCTGCTAACCGTGTAAGGCCAGGGGTCTTCAGCATACTGTTTCCGAGAGAAACAAAACGAACCCTTCAGCAGCATGCCCTGTTTCTCTGGACACTAATCACGCAGGAATTGGTGGTCAGCAGCTTGAGCTTGCCAGCGCTCAGTTAGGTTCACACTGCCCAGAAACCAGATGTGCACTTAGTGTTAAAAAGCCATATTCAGTGAGCTGTGGCTATATAAAAACAATACATTCCTGTATAAAGACACAGTGCATTTTGAAACTTGCATGATTTGGGATAAGCTTGTTGACATTCTACACTCTTAGTGGACGAGGCTGAAGATGGACATGCTCCCATTTTGGTTTTATAACTGCGTCAGAGAGAGAGAGAAAGAGAGAGAGTGTATTCACTGAAGGATATGAAGCAGTGATGCTTTACCCACTGCTACATAAACTGGGAAGCTGACAGAAACTGTCACAGATCCACTGCTGACACATATATCACCTCTTTACAAGAACACACAAATACGCTTGCCATGGGAAAGCAATTCCCAGATATTGGTGGGCAGCTAGGTGATAGACAAAACAAACCTATAAAGAATAAATAAATGACATTTTTACTTCATGGTTTATTTAAATGTAGAAATTCTGAACTATATAATCAATCCATTCACCTTCTGTACCTTTGTTGCATGTCTCTCTCTGTCTCTCTCATTTCCTGACATCTCTCTTCTGACTGTCTGAAATAAAGGTTTAAAAGGTTTAAAAAAAAACAAAACAAAACAAAAAATTCATTAATTTAATAAGAGGTGGCAAAAATACACAAATATAAAAAAACTATCCATGGACTATCCATTTAAAAAAATATATGTATAATAACTACTAATCGGCTGACAAAGGCAACACGAACCGTACTGAATGCACCTGTTTATACTGTATGCTTATTGACTCTGAGTCTTAGATTTAGTAAAAATATCCACAAAAAGGGGCCTTATTGGGAACACTGTCGTAGTGCCAACTACAGTTATTATTCATTCACCTGCAAAACCTTCTACAATTTTGCCACTGTAAAAAGACCAGAAAGATTTTAACTATGAAAAGCAGCACATATCTTGGATAACGTCATAATACTCTAATAATCTGATATATAATATACTGTGCATGTACAGTGCCAGTCAAAAGTTTGGACACACCTTCCCATTCACTTGAATGCAAAAGTATATCCAGACTTTTGACTGGTACTGTATGTGTGTGTTCATCTTTTTAAAACAGCTTTTAATGTTTGATTTATGTCCTGTTTTATTTAAACATTCAGCACTTGCATTGTGTTTTAGCTTTTTAGGGGTTTTTTTGTAAAAGCATCTTTGAGTATCTATAAAATGGCTCTGAAATAAAATGTTTTACTTATTATTACTATTAATATGTAATTTGATTCCATCATTGTTTATTTAAGCATTATGATTATTTATTATTGGCTTTGATGCTGTGGGTTTTTCTTCTGAAGAACAGCACTTCACCACTGACCAAAAAGTGACAACTGTCAGAGGTGATGATGACTATAATGACAATCATGGTGATGGTGATGATGAAGATCATGATGGTGATGATATAATAATAAATAATAAATTTGAAAGATAACATCATCATCATCATCTCAGCGTCTGTCAATTATCAATCAAGGAATTTCACAAAATCTGGCCAACGTAAAGGGTAACATACAATGAAACGATCAATACACTAGTCCACATTAGAGAAGATCTCAGCATATTAGTTACACAGTTACAGTCCTGGTCAAACAGGGTATCTGCTGTTCAACTACAAAAAGCTCTTCATGGAAAGACACAAAAGAAAAAAACTGCAAATGAATGTTATTGTTGGTGGAGAGCTCAAGTGTGAGCACATACAGGTTATACTGTATTCCCCAGCTGCAGCAGTACACAATACACTGAAATTGCGGGTAAGAATAAATAATTTTCCTTGCCAAGCCTGTGAAATCTAAGTACATACATTGTCATTGTGTGACCTGCCAGGAGTAGGTTTTTAACAAAGCCCCCCCAGACCTCCTAGAAAAAAAAGAAAAGGTACAAAGACAGAGGAATGTCTTTATCAAGAACAAAAGAGGTGACTCAGGGCTGACAGCGTCGGGGGAATTCATTTCTCTCCCAGTTGGTGGTGTGGACTTCTGGCACACAGTAATGAAAAGCTATGATAAAATCTTTCATTTCCATCTTGTTTATGGGTGAGCAAATGGTAGGCTAAATATCCCTGGCTGCTATTATTTTCTGTGGCCACGGGGCAGCTGTGATGAATCATTCTAAATATAATCCACATAGGAATTCCACCATCCCTCTGCGCTTTTTCACTACAGCATCCAAAATCAAGGTTAACCTTAAAAATATTTGTTACCTTACACATGGATACTATTGAGCTTTTTCTGCAGCACTGTGCTGCAGTGTTGAGGATACAGATGAACAGCACAGAAGATGACGCTCAGAAAAGCATCGATTTAGACTGTAAAATAATGACATTCTCACACTAGTTTTGTTGTAACTGACACAAACTAAAAGTCACAAGGAATAATTATCTTCTGCACACCAGATATTTGTCCTGTAAAACAAAAGTGCTACTGAAGTTTCACTCTGCTTCAGAGTTGGGGCTGCAGCTGCAGGACCGTTCATCACATGCACAGCAGAGAGCGACTGAAAGGATCGTTTTCCACCGGCCTTTAAGCACAGCATTGTCAGAGAGTTCAACAGCCAAGCGACAGATGAGTTAGGAGCCCCCCAGGGCCCTTCTATCCACCTAGCTCTCAGTTGCTTTGTCCAACAGATACTGAATAGGTGAGCCTTTGTACAGACCCCTTCACATCTGTTGACCCACCCAGCCCCCAATGAGCTTCCTACCCCACAATGACAATGTGCCCCAGAGAACTGATACAGCCATACCTGCATTACCTCTGTTTTATGTTTGGATTTATGTCAGTTTAACGTTTGCTAAGGGCAAGTGCTGAAAAACAACCCGACGAGACCTCCTCCACAGAGCTTTACAACCTAATTATATTTTTGTGAGCTGTGAGTATTTTACTATAATAGTACATGGAGTTTTTTTTTTCTTCACTACAATGCATGTGTACTCTGAAGGGAGGGTCCACTGGAAATATCTTGTGTTCATTAAGATTCTGGGATTTTTTTTTTCAGTGGGCAGTTTGTGAATCATCTCGCTTTGTGGGGAGGCTTAGATCATGTTTCTTAATGCCCCTCTTCCTTGTTGACTGATGGTTCCTGGTTTTCTGTGTGTCCCATTGTGACCTACACATTTGTTTTGTGCCTTCTCAATACTCGCCAAACAGAGGATACATTCATAATTTCGTAAACTGACACATTATCATTAAATATTCAGGTTTACAGTGAGTTTCAGAAACATTTAGGCGACATGTTGTTTTATACTTAAGCTCCACACTGACTTTTTTGGATGTAAAATGTTTAAGAGGGGACTGTCAGCTGTAATTTGAGATTTATATTACATGGACATTTATTTTATGTGATTATATTCTATTAAGGTCAAAGATAGCTTGAACTTGATTTCAAACTACCTTAAAAGGCCATAGGCCTAGATATTGATGGGAACCTGCTTTTGCCTGATTCCAGTGGAAGATAAACACTACTAATCCTTTGTTCTTTGTAAAAACTGCACAAAATATATTTTAATGTAACTCAGAGTGCCTTGAAATTTGTCTAAAAAGATGTATTGAGAGCAGCTTAACATGTCATTATCCGCAGCAGGAATAATGATTTAAAGCCTCAGAAAAGACTTGTGATCTCCACAATGTTGGCAGTCAGTCAAGGAAGTTGAAAGATATCCTGGAACAAGTATTGCCACCTCAACTTTGCTTCCACATCTGGTTGCTTGTCTTCATGTCATCATGAGTAACATCGCTGATTTATGCAAAGGTCGGGAATATATCCACAATCGGCCTTCGGTTTCTCCAAAAGAATATTCATATTCATCAAAAGGAGAAGGATGCATGTGAAGGCGAAGGTGTCCAAAACAATCCTTGCCAAGCCAGTGGGAAAGCAGAAAGTAAAGCTGTCAAACACTTTAACATGAGAGGCTGTGAGGATCAAGAGGATGATGCAACCCCATCTTGTTCTTGTACAGAGGAGACTCAACACTTAAAATTCTGAGGTAAATGGGCCTCATCTTCACCAGTATTGGCAAACCCTACACAGACTTTTGCAAGAGCCATTTTTCACATCTATCACACAAAGATCAGGATGTTTAATCATACCTTTCTCCCCTGGAAGACAGGTGTGAATGAAAGGTGTGAGTGACCTCCACTAGTTATCAGAGCTCCCTTCTTCCTTTTCCTCTAAGAGTCCAGAGAGTTTTTTCAACCTCCCTCCCTTTTTGACATCCTGCATTACTCCATCAAGGCAGAGATGTCAGGTCTCACCATCACTCTGTTTTCAAAGATGTCTGATATCTGCCAGGTTCAGAGAATTTTCAAGCTCCGTCCCAGAATCTACAAGTCTCTCCATCCAACGTTTAGAGCAATCTTGTCCTCTCCTTCATTTCAAGAACTCCCAGAAATTCAAGCAGCCTTCAGTGATGCTTCCCCAGAGTAAAGCAGCATTCTCCAGCCATGGAGAGCAACACTCATAAAACTTTACAACAGTTTCTTTTAGACAACTAGATAGAAAGAATACTTATTATAATTTTGGATTTCATATTTTTTATTTTGTTATCTTTTTGTCCTTCAGTTTTTCTTTGGCTTTAATTTTTAATGTTCATGTATTTTGTGTCTCAGGAAACTCTTAAAAACAAGATGGAGCATAACCAGGGGTGTATCTTTGAATTTTTAAGTACATTGATAATGGATATTTTTGGGTGTGTTCATCTTCATTTTTACTATTGTCTTTTGCATTGTAAAAGTGCGTACACAAACAACTATCAGGATACAGAGGGTCAAAGTTGATTTGTTGTAGTTGTAGTTTTTTTTTGCAAAATGCAGTAAATGTTTTTAATGGATGATAAAAACCAATGTCTGTTTTTGTTGTCAAAACCATGAAATATAACTTCTAATAGGTGGAAAATATTTTCTGTTGCTATTTCTACTACTAAAGTGCTACCTAAAAGCACTATTTACTCTACTAATGGTGATAATAATCATAGTAATAATAATGATTATAACATAATCATTCATTATGGTGAGTAGTCTTGGGATGACTGGTCAGTTCTTACCTGAAGTGCAGTAAGGATGTTCGGCAGTGCTTGCCCATAGGTGTCATGGCAGTGAACTGCTAGAGCGCTGGTGGGCACCTCCTTCATCACACTCTGCAGCATCTTAAACATGGAACCTGGAGTGCCAACGCCGATGGTGTCCCCGAGAGAAACCTCATAGCATCCCATTTCATATAACCTCTTTGCCACCTAAAGAATAGTGAAATATACAGTAAAATGAGCTGATGACATTGAGAGAAAGACATAAAGGGAAGAGACTACTAACTCTAATCAAATATGCAAGAATCATTACAACTTTTGTTCAGCATTGAAATAGCAAAGACATTTCAATTTGACAATTCTTTTATCCCTATTTTTTATAATAAATGACAGTCCAATCTGTTGCTACAGTGGCAACTTGATCATAGTGCTTGAAAACAAAAGGCCTCAACTCAACTCAGTGATGCACGTAGGATGCTGGGGCAGTAAATTGACAATAACCATGGAGTGGACTTTTGAGCTGAAACATATTTACCCAAAGCTTTTGTATCAAAATGAAGATTTATTAATGCTAAAGAAAACAAAAAACAAAAACCACCTAATCCCCAGACAATTATAAATGCTGCTGAGAAGAAAGGATGCTTTCCTGGAGTCTTTTTTTAAATGAGCATAATCTTGTAAATTCATGAAGGTGAGAAAATATGCAATCACACTATGACGGATTACAAAGAAGAGGCATGATTAGAAACTGGCAGTAGTAGTACTTAACTTTAACTAATATCACCTTCCATTGTTTATTGTCTAGAAAACCTATATTTAGTAAATGTTAATTATAGTTATGTCACTGACAGTATCAACATCTTCAATAACTGTTGTCAGCAATAACATTTCAAGATGACTCTATTAATTGCAGTCTTACTGAATGTTTTAGAAAATATGAAAGGATCCATAAGATTGATCTCACCTCAGCAACTTTGGAAGGTTCAATGTGTCCCTCATGTGGGCATCCGACAACACAAGAAACATATCTGTAAAAGGACAATTCTGTTTTAATGTGTTCATGAAAAATAAGATTGTTTTGGATGTTGAAGAAAAAACGAAAGTTATGATATTGTAACCCTAGTTCTATAAGCACAGGTGGAGCCCTCTACTGGACTCTATAGATTCTATGGGTAATACTCTCCTCCAATCACACACACGTAATTGCCCACTGAAATTTGCATGTACGTAGCCAGCCAATCAGGGCTAACCTACTGATTACATGTGTCTCAGTATATAAGACAGTGTCTTGCTGCTGCTTACTATCCAGAAACCGCCTCAGCGGACTGTGTAGGAGCGGCAGGGTCCATGGGTAGAGGGCTCCGCCTGTGCTTATAGAACATAACCTTCATTCTATCTCACACAGGCCTGATGAATGTTCACCCCACCGCAACATGTCATCAGACAGCCTCACTGAGCCCGACCAGAAGTTAGTCGATGCAGCCAACCTACTATGTTATAATCCAAGCCACTTAAGCAGAGCAGTAGGGTGCCCAACCCAGCCCAGTTAACATGAACATTAAGTGGGTGAAAACATGGCCTAACCTCGCAGGGGTCACAGATCATACAACAGACACCCTGCACACCTCATTCCCCAAGTCATCTTAGATCACAGGAGAATGCAGGTGTATCATCCAGATTCTGACACTCAGACTACCCTTTTAACAAGTCCTGAGTCGCTCCTGAAAACAAAAACCTTGAAAAGGAGCCTGACATGTCCAAGAGACAAAACCTTATGAACGGACAAGGCAAAGACCAAGACACTGCCGTGCACATGTCCTTGACACTCACCCCACTGAACAAGGCTGTTGCTACGCCATGTGTGGAATTCACTTGGACCATGGTGGGGGGCGTCCTTACCCACCTGCCTGTAGGCTTGGGAGATGCATTCACAAAGCCAACTAGCTAGGTGCTTCTTGGATAGGCTTTACCAGCCACTCCCTCTCCATAGCACACGAACAGCTGTTCAGTGCGCCGAAAGGGGGCCGTTTGTTCAACATAACATGCCAACGCATGTACTGAGCACAAGAAATTCAGTTTTGCCTCCCTAGCATCTCCATGAGGTGGAGGACAAAATGCCTCAAGCTGAATAGTTCTCGACCTAAATGAAGTCCTTATATTCTTAAGAACAAGGGGTTCGGTCTGAGAGTAGCACCTCTGTGGTCACCATGAAGCAGCAAACAGCTGAGGTGAACCGACAGGTGCACAATTCAGACATGCATCACTGGGCGTTGTCTCCTAACCCCCTGTAAGAAATGTTTCATGAGGGGACAGGCGAAGACAGGTCTGCCGCCAAAGCCCTCAGGAAGACAGGAAGAAACAGAAGCTGCATACACTTTAACAGTGGCATGAGACAGCCCCTTTTCCACCAGATATTGTAGAATGTCAGGGGGTCACATGTCAGGGGGTCTAATCTCCTTTACTAGCACCAGTGTTGGAATCCCAACCACTTTGCTTTGTAGCAAGCAATGGTGGATCCTGCTCTGTCTGCTTGGATGGTCTGCACCACCTGTGCAGACAGTCCAGCCCACATCAGCCTGTCCCTCTCAAGAGCCAGGACTGGAGAGAGGTTGGCCCAACATGGCCAGCATGCCTATTAAGCCCGCCTCCTGGGCCAGAGCCCCCAACATTTGAGGAATGGTCCTGGGCTGGGCCACCAACATCTGGGTCATCTCTGCATGCCATGGTGCCAAACGGCGGTCTGAGGCTATCAGGATGACCAACAATCACTCCTGTCTCACTCTCTCCAGCAGAGGGAGTGTGAGACGAAGAGAAGGAAAGGTGTAAAGCAGCCTATTTGGCCATGGCGCATGTGCAAATGCGTCCACTCCCAGGGATAGATCATCTTGCGGCATCAGGGAGAAACAGAGCAGGTAGTGGATGCTGCTTTGACTGGCGAACAGGTCCATTTCCGCTTTGACGAACCAGGTCCACCTCGGCACCCATTCGTCTGCCAGAGACCCGCCCCTTGACATGAGGTCAGCACCCCTGTTTTCTGGACCTGGAATGTGAAGGGCTGTCAGAGACAGATGTTCTGAGGCCCACAACAACAGGTTCTCTGCCATCTTCAATAGGACAGCGGACCGAACTCCACCCTGCCTGTTGATGTAGGTGGCTGTGGTGCGGTTGTCTGTTCTCACCAACACATGTTTCACCAGAACTAGTCAGGAAGTTTTGGAGAACAAAGAGCAATGCCTGAAGTTCGAGGAGGTTGTTGTGTCAGTTTTCCCCTGAAGGCCACATACCACTTATCACTCTCCCCAGACAGGTGTCTGCATGCATCTGTGAACATCGCTATGTAGGAAGTCACTTGACCCAGCGGTGTCTCCATCGACAGATGCTGTGGGGACCCCCAATAACGCAGGTCCTCTTGCCTGGGATCCAAGCACAGGCTGGCGAACCACCTCTTCAGGCAGCACTTGCGCAGGAATTCCAGTGGAACCACTGGATGGCCCACCGCAATGAGCCCCAACACCTACATGACACACTTGCTGAATGTGTGGAGAGCCAGGGAGTAGCCAAATGATAGCCTATTGTACTTGTACGCTATCCCCTGAAAGACGAAATGCAGGAACTTCCTGTGTTTTGGTGCCACCTCAACAAGAAAGTATGCATCTTTCAGGTCGATGGTGGTGAACAAGTTGCCCGGTTTAATCAGTTCCAGCAAACTCCTGATGGTTAGTATGCGGAACGTCTCTCAGGCAATGCACTGCCTCAGGATGCAGAGATCCAAAATTGGTCTGAAACCTCCCATCTTCTTAGGAACCAGGAAGTACACAGAGTAAAACCTCCTCTGTCGTGAATGGGAACAATCGAGATAGCCTGTTTCAGCAACAGGCCCTGCATCTCCTTGGAGAGAGAATCTGTCTCCTCCTGGGAGGATAGATTATCTCCTTGATGCCCAAAAATGGTGGAGGAACACAGCAGAACTGGAGTGAACAACTCAGTCTCTGTGCTTTATCCATCCACTCCGTCAACACACAGCTGTGATGCCATGCCTTGTAAAACTGTGTCAGAGGGCAACCAGCCAGCTGGGGAGCAGCCGATATCGAAAGGGCCTCAACACAGCGTTAGATGTTGTGTCCGTGTGTCTGTTTTTGACAGCCATGCTATCATTAACCCGAGAGACAAGTTATGCATGCTGATCCTGTGAAGGATAGTGGCAAAAACAGCAGGAGACAGTGTTGACACTAAGCAGACATGAAGTGTCCTTTCCCCAGCCAGTGTGTGAGCACGAGGCGTTATTCCTCAGTGAGAAAATAATGCCACTCGCTGCATCACCGTCAGCTGCAGAGGCAAGTTGTGCTGGCTGGTCCAATAGATAACAGTACCAGTGAGCACGGTGAGAGACAGATCTTCTCTGTGTTGCTATGTCGGGTGGGATGTGTTTCTTTCTCACCACATTGCGCCTAACATAGCTCTCATGAGGGGGCTCAGTGCTGAGCTTTTTTCAGCTAGCACAGCCTGCAGCTGAATGAGGCCGCCCGCCATCTGTTTCCCTAACTAAGGGAAGAGAGGCAGGGGCGCTAGCTGAGTGAGTGCATACTGCAGTATCAGCCTCTGTGAGCAGCTGGATGAAACGGGCTGGGCCGCTGTCATCACAGCGTCAAGGAGGGCTGGAGAGGTGGAAGAGGGGAGGGTGGAGGATTTTCCTCTTCGGTGGAAAATGTAACTTGTTTTTATTAAAACATTTTCAACACACAGTGAGTTTTTCAACCCAGCATGGGAGGGCCAGTGCTGCGGTGTCTCCTTCAAGATGGTCTGGGAGGAGGCTGATGCGGTGGGGGCTGGCAATGCTCTGTCCTTCCTGTGCGCTCTTCTCCTCACTGCCTTTGACCTTAAAAGCCTGTCCAAAGCTATGGGATCTCCCAGGATGTCTTACCTGTCCTTTCTCTGTATGGCGGTTAGTCCCAGCCACACATGACGTGAGCCCACCGTGGCAAGCGATATCACATGCCCTGCAGCAGTAGCAACACCCAGACTTATTAGTCTGGCCGATGATGCAGCCCAGAAAATCGACCTGTTCTGCTGTGGGGGGAGGCACGTAACAGTGTATTAGCTGCGTGCCCAGTCAGAATATTTTTCCTGAAATATTCCAGCATGTCCCTATCCTCCTCCAGTGGAAGCTGCGGCTTCCTGCTTGCTGACCAGAGAGCTGAGTGAGGAATTGGGAGGGCTGCGAGGGCCTCTTCCAGGGGGGCACACCGGGACAGCCTGTCTCCGTGTGGCCCTCTACTCTCAGGAAGGAAATCAGTCCCATGACTGGTGACTTTGTTTTCCTTCCAGGACATTTCGACACACTGCCAAATGTCCAGGAGAGGAGGCGAAACAAAGGCAGATTGAGCTGGATGAGCCAGGCTGTAAATGCCTTCACATAGTTGACTAACCGGATTGGGCGGGACAGACAGGGGCAGTGAGAGCCCTATGCGCTCTGCCACCAGGGCCATAACCTTCAGAAGACAGAGGTGGATTTCCAAAGGTCAGCAATGATGTCAACACAGATGAGAGGTTGTCATCATCGTTCATTGATGAAGCTGCCAAGACAGCCTTAGCCGAGGTGTCTGACGGCGGCAGAACTCCAGACGATGCAGGGGACTCATAATCGATGCGGTACTCTGGGTTGCTCTCAACGCAGTGGAGCTGAAAATGGTCCCACCATTGCTGGCGTTGAATCAAAGGAAGTCTTCGGCAGTGAACGCAGGGCAGTGGATGCATCAAGCCGCTCTGTGCATGGTCCCGTCCAAAGTACTCGAAGCTGAAGAGATGCCTGTTGACAGCAGCACGACGGCAGAAATGAGCTTGCTGGAGCGGCGAGTCCTTCCATGGAGAGGTAAGATCACTGAGCAGATTCGTCGTCGCTGAAGTGAGAAGGATAGTGAACAGCAACAAGACACTGCCTTATATACTGTGTGAGACACACATAATCAGCAGGTGTGTCCTGATTTGCCAGCTACAGTACGTACATGCAAATTTCAGTGGGTGATTGCATGCATGTAATTGGAGAAGAGAATCACCCATAGAGTCCATAGAGTCCACAGAGTCCACTAGAGGGCGGAGCCTGTGTGACATAGAACTGAGCAACTGCTGTGGATGTAGAAGCAATTCACTGTAACATAGAGAACTTAACTGTGCTTTTGGTCTTGTGGTGTCTGTACTTTTAACAGCTTTATATGTAGGATATACTCAGTGAAACAGAGAGCCACTCTGTTTTTGTTGCTACTCGGTGGAAGAGTATATAAATTACAGTGTATAAGAAACTTCTGGACACGTCAGTGCTGTTTTGGCTGTTCATCTGTATCTCTTTGTCAGCTGGATATCTCAAAGGCTTCCAGAAAGATCCACATTAGATTTGGTTAACATATCTGTGATTAGAGTTTGGTGGTGATCCAGACCTAAATTCTAAGCCATTTGTTAATCATTATCAAACAGCATTTGGCACATGGAGCAATGTTTCCACTAATCCACTGCTGTTCTGGTTCTGTGTTTATCTTTAACCAGATTTAAACCTTTATGTACAGTGAAATGTTGATCTAATCTAATCTAAGTAAACATGCATTGCCATTGCAGTGGCTCGTATTTCCATATATGATAAAAGGCGCAACTACTGTATATCCAGTATATTAAACTGTTTGGTTTGCTTTAATGTACATCCAGACTTGTGGTTTACTAATGCATTGATATAACCTAGTGACCATCTGGAACTTTTGTGTAAAGGTATCATTACCTTTAGTAACAAATAAATGTGACAAAATCTGAGTGAATAAAATGCTTTGTGTGTGTTTTCTCTCATTCTAAGTGACAATTTAATATATAGAATACTAACCCACGGACTGGAATTTGTCGCTCTTTGGCAGCGTTAATGACTTCCTCAAACCTCAGCATGCTTTCATCAATAGAGCAGTTAATATTTTTTTTACTGAAGCTTTCAGACGCTGACCCAAACACCGCCACTTCTGTAGCGCCAGCTGCAACCTTAAACAGGGGAGAAAAATGAACTTGTAAAACCACTTTGAACACTGTGTTGGAGTCACACTTACGTAAGTGCAGGAATCATCTGGCATAAAAAAATGTGGTGCCAACAATTAACTCAAATTGACAAGCATGGGTAATTATGGTTTTCAGCAGGGATCATTATGCTGAATTGAAAATTAATGCTTACAGCATCCTGGAAGCCCTGCATGTTAGGTGTCAAAACCGGGTACTGAACATGAGGTGCTCTCTGGATTCCTCTGAGCACATCAGTGTGGTCCGCCATCTAAATGACGAGGAGGAAAACATATGATGTAGAAAAATAAACCTTTAACTTCAATCTGAACATGTTGCTAAGAATACATCACCCTCCATCAATGTTTTCACATAGGCAGCACACAATCCATAAAGGACAGAATTACTTTTTCATGTCATGTTTTTTCAGATTAAACAAAACATGGGGCTTGAACATGTTTGCTCCCACTCGTGAAGTAAATAAATACAATTTATGACAGGTAATGAAAGGTCAACTTCATGAAGAATATTTAAAAATATTCCTTAAAAAACATCTGTGGGACCAACAAGGATGCTGGAGGAGCAGACTTCCTCAGTAGTTGTGCAGACAAGAAAGAGAGCTTAATAAATCACTCAGCACTCTTTTTCTGTGCACAAAGAAGAGTTATTACCTGCGGTACCCACTTTGAAGACACAAAGCTGGTGGCCTCGATCACAGGCAGGCCTGTTCCTGAGAGCATGTCTATCAGCTGGATTTTCACCCGTGTCGGAACAATTTCCTAGGGAACAATGAAACTGAAACAGCTCTTTCTGGATTTGATTCCTCTCAAGATGGGAGGTACAACAAGTACATATCTGGCTGTAGGCACACTGGGCCTCATTCACTAATATGTGCGCAGAAATGTTCTTACTTTGCACACAAAATACCGTCCGTCATGATGTGCACACCGACATATTTTGTTCTTACCACTGTACGTATGTTAGTGAATCAGACTCATTCTAAATTGACAGGCACGTGCACGCTATCGGTAATTAGCATACTACCACACCCCCATTTCTCTATATAAGGAAAGCTCTGTTGGAGCAGTGGAACAGTGGCGAGAGCTGTCACTCAAAGAGGGCCATGATGGTAAAAATGTAGAGAAACTTTACTGCACATCGTGTTTCGTCTCTTTCCACAACAGGCCATGATGTAGCGAAAGCATAGCGCCCCTCACTGTGCTAATACTGAACGGAACAGGCTGCTGGTTAACAAGCTGCATGTATCACGGCCAAATCTGATGGGGAAATTAATCGAGGTCACATTCCAATATGGAAATTACAGTATATAAGCTATTTTCAACTAAAAGTGGGAACAGGAAAATTTTAATATATTAATAATTTCATTACATTTGTGATGATGATTTATGGATTACTACGTCTTAGCTATTCATTTTATAATTAGTAAATAAGTTGTGTATAATTAGCAATTTCAACTTTTAAATGTTGTATATTTGGGTCCAATCATTTTTTAAATAATACGCATGATCTAAGGCATTTCTAAATTTGTTCACAGAGTGAGAACAAATTCAAGTAAGAACATGTTAATGAATCCTGGATTTGTGCTTAAAACATTCATTCGGTTTAAGCAAAGATTTGTGTGTGCACACTGTTTGTGAATGAGGCCCATTGCTATCTACATTCACATGCTGAACCTTGCACCTGCTGGATATTTTGAGATCTCTCAAAATATAAAATATCTCTTATCACACATTGTGGTAAATAAAATGATCTCTGCATCCAGTGCAGTCTGTAAAACCACTGGCGTGCAATAAGGAAATGATACAGCTGTGACATGCTAAGAAGAGTAAACTGAGCCAGAAGCCGTGTCATCTTTTCTGTTGAATTTCAAAGAAAATGTAAAACATATGCTCCTGGCAATTACGGCACACAACCCATATGTTATTGCTTTATGTATGAAAGATACAGGAAAAAATGGGTTTTCCAGGGATGATCATGTATGTTTAGTAGTACAAAACAAGGGTGCATATGAATATAAATGAAATTTGTGACTGAAATGACAGTACCTTTTCATTTTGAAGTCCATCTCTAGGACCAACTTCAACTATTTTAACAAACTCAGGATACTCATGTCCTGTAATGGTCTGGAAAGATAAACAGAGCAGAGAATAAATAGAGGAATACCACTCAAGAAGACATTCAACACAAACACTCAAGTCATCCTTTCAGCCAGGACATGTTATTTCTAACATGAACGACTCTGTATACCTCAAAGCTAGATGATACCTGATAACCAAAACATAAGCCTGTCGTGCAATTAGGATGTAAACCCAAGAGATGTGTCATAGAGACAAGACTGGGAAAGAAGGGAAGGGTAACTCCACAACAACCACAAGGGATATTCTGAGGATCAGGTTATTTTTATGGCTTGAACCAGATAATAATTATAGAGAAAAAAAATCCTTGTTGAACTTTAATGTACAACCTCCAAAGACATTAAAGATTGTAGAATTTATAAACATCTTTATCCTTAACTCCTAAAAGAAGTATATGTGTCTCTGGTGCCATGCCATTGGTCCAACGGCTCATTATTCCGAAACCCCAATAGTTCTAAAAACATCCCATTGGACCAAAAGCCCATTAGTCCGACAGCCCGTTACTCCAAAAACAAAAGCCCACTTCTCCAAAGGCCTGTTGCTCCGAAAATATACACTCTCCCTGGAGTTTTTTGCCCTTAATATCTTAGTGTATAAATAATGGTAATGCGTCCGTCACCCCCCACCGCCCCCACCACCACCACCATGGACAGGGCCAGCAGTTACTGAACTCCAACAACTCTAGAGTGTGTATTTTCAGAGCAATGGGCCTTTGGAGTAATGGGCATTTGTTTTCGGGATAACGAACCATCAGACTAATGGGCTTTCGGTCCAATTGGACATTTTTCAAACTATTGGGGTTTCGGAATAATGGGCCTTTGGACCAATGCAATTCAATTCAATTTTATTTATATAGTACCAAATCGCAACAAAAGTCATCTCCGGGCACTTTTCACATACAGCATGTATAGCACATACTCTTTAATTTACAGAGACCCAACAATTCCCCCATGAGCAAGCGCTACAGTGGTAAGGAAAAACTCCCCTTTAACAGGAAGAAACCATTTGACTGTCTTCACCAACTGGATGCTAACCTTTACTTTTGGAGCTGAGCAGTTAACTGTTAGCTAGATGACAGTAACCATTAGTTAAGCATTGGTGGAATGTAGCTGACGTTAATTAGCTAACAGCTAAGCTAGGTTAAGTGCATTTAGCAAATGGTTACTTAGATAGCTACTTAGTGTATGTTGCTGTTCATTTTATGAAAATTTCTACTCTGCCTCACTACATTTCAGGGAGAAAATAATACTTTTTAAGACACATTCATTTAGAAAAGATGATGTATTGTCCTAGATTAACTACCCAAGAGTATATAAAGTGGTTAAGACTACTGTAAGCTAACTCCATTAAATATAATGCTATCATTTAAAATTATGCTAACGAGTTAATGCATCAGTAATACAATTATAATTCATTAATATAATATATGATAACACAATAGGCTATTTTACAGCATAATAATACTTAAACCTCTGATACCTAAAGTACATTTTGCTTATAGTACTCAGAATCAGAAACAGGTTTATTGAATGTGCAGACCTACTTGGCAATAAATTGTACAAAATGTACTTTAATTATCAGAGGTATTATTATGCTAGTTATGTACTTTTGTGTAATATTTGCAATGCATGATTCTTACTTGTAATGAGTAAGGGAGTATTATAATAGGAGTATTTTTACATAGTGTTTCTTGCTACTTTTTGAGCATAACAATTGAAAATAAAAGGAAACAATGAGTTACAAGAGGCCAAAAATATCTATAGATGCTTCTTGTGTCATTCAATTCCATTTAAATATCACATCTATTATTTAATTCAAGCTTAGTACATGATCAATGTATTTGAATGTAAAGAACCACTACAGTTAGCGCATCAGTCCATTTTCAATAAACAAATATTCTTCTTATCAAATTACTAAATAATCCTGTTGAAGTATCCTTGTGGAGAGACACAACACAGACAAAGCTAAATTTAGTCTGCGTATTTTGTCACATATAGTCAGTTCAGAGAGCTGGAAACATTTTTTATTTAGAGAGAATAACCTCCATTCTCAAAATTACAGTAATATGTGAAAGAGGAATAGAATTTGAATTGAAGAGGACCATTATATAAGCACCATGCAGTATCAGCGCTGTCATCAGTGGCTGGCTGCTGTGTAGTCTCTGTGTCATGAGAGTCATGTGGCAGAGCATGTGCAGCAGATTAGAAACAAGTAAAAGGACGCCCACCTTTTCCTCCAGCAGCCAGCGTCTCAGCCATGGGTAGTCCTGGATGACTTGTTCATAGCTCAAGCAGTGCTTCACTGTTGTGGGTACGTTACCCATCCGAAGGGCTGCTGTTCAGCCTGCCGCACCTCTGTGTCCTCTGGGACTCACCTGCTCACACCGCTGCAACAAATGTAGCAAATTGAAGCGTCAAATCAATATTCTAATGCAGGCCTGGATGATGGAGGGCCTTGCTGCAGGAGGAGATAGGATTAGAGGACGGCTGCAGACGGTAGAGTATGACTCAGCAGTTGCCATGGCACCCACATCCCTGGCAGGGAGGGGATCAAAACAGAGACGGACGGGGGAGATGGAGACTGCGCGAGGAAATGGTGTGAAGCAAAGTGGGAAATGGAGCGATATGGGAGATTAGAGCTGCACTTTGGACTGGAATTCTTGTGGAAGCATTTTGAGGAAAGATATAATTTGTGCATCCAAAAAAGGGAATGCAGGTGCAGAGCAGGAAAACTGAACAATAAGGGAAGAAGAGTTTGTACAGCCACAAATCAGCTCCAAATGGTTTATTCACAGGCTGAATACTGAGTGCTTGCTTTATAGTAGAAGCATTTAACAGTATTCACTAAAAATCTCACAGCTGATATTTTTTAGATTCAGCAACTAGATTAGATGAATATTCACCTCCCTCTTCGAGTGAGAATTGAAGGCTTCAGGGAAACAGGCTGCTTTGATTGATCTCCTGTGACCTAAACAGTTGAGGGGTTTCCATTGCCAGACGTGCCACTGCTGCCAATGTCAACTGCATGGTGTAATAAAATCCCTTGTTAAGCCAGGGCAACATTTACCAGAGAAAGAGCCATTCTTCTGAACCCAGATGTTAACAATAGAGGGGCTTAATGAAGTCCTCGCATTCAACCATCTCACCACGCTAAACTGCTCTGTGATGAGAGACCTCTGCCCCTCTCTCAGGGGACGGAGGCGACTCATATGATCAGCCCTTTGTAGCAGACTTCAAGGTTGATGTCTATCAGTTGCCACCCCCTAAAATTTAAAATGCCTTTTTTTGGTGTATTGCCTCTAACTGCTTATTCATGGACCTCCAAGGCACAGAAAAACAAGAGGCAGTTATTGAACTTTGAAGTTATATGACTTTAAATTGAAAAATTCAAACTTAAAATTAAACATTTTATTTATCTTTTACACATCAAACCAAATCTGTGCTGATTCTTATTTGTGCCAATATGAATAAAGTCAAAATAAATGATTTCATGGTTTTAGAGGTTTGTTGGGTTTTAAATTATTTTCAGATGTGCTGTAAATCTGGGCTTTAAAGCAGAGACAGGAAGTAAGGATATCAGAGAAGCACTAAATTAGTGCAAATTATTGCTGTCATAATTCTGCTACTTATGCAAAGCACATATTGTTTGTTTTATATATGTAGAACCTTTTAAATAAATATGTTATGGAACTAAATATATTGTAATAAATCTTTGTATTATGACAAAGTATGGTTGAGAAATCTGTTTTCATTAACACTAAAACACATGTAATCCATCATTTGCATTGTCAGGAAAATGTTTCTGACTTTAGAAGGAAAAGTTTCTTTGACTCTGTCGATGATAACTGCATCAATCACTTAACCCTAACTGGCCTTTTAACATTTCTATTTTCAAGGAAACTGCAGCGGTGGTTTATCTTGACAAATACCAGCTGCAGAGAGTAACTTAAAAGAACTGGCCTTCAGGGGCTTTCCTGCTTTTAGGTATCAATGTAATGCAGGTGAGGAGAAACTTTAAAGTTTAAGATGGTATGGAAGTAGAGGAGGTTTTGACATATAATAAAATCAAAAATAGTTTTTTAACGATATTAGAAAAATGTTAAGAGTTGGATGTGGTCAGTAATATAGGTGAACAGCGATATGCAAAACAAGGACAATAAACTTTTCATGTAGTACATATATTTATAAGGTATAAATTGTATTAGAATAGCACAAATTTCAGCTTACAATTATTTGGTCTCACTTTTTCAAAATCCTCTTTAATAAAAGGGATGCAGCAATTTTGATTAAATTATGTAAATTCCTTTTATTTAAGTAGACATAGGATGGAGGATTATCTGTGTCAGAGTTTCGCATTTCGCACAATCAAATCAAATGTTAGATTTTTGTAGGATAACATCATTAACAAATTAGCCCAATGGTTCAAGACCTCTAAATCGCTGCACACATGTTTAGATTTCCTCAGCAATTTAAACAGAAAGGAGTAATGAAGTTAAACAAAATGGCAGTTCAGTCTAATCATCAGTCATAGACACAACTGAACAAACTGTACAAACTTAAGAAATTTCCTACTAGATTAAACTCTACTGCAAAGGGACAATACTTTTTTAGATTAGGCAAACAGATATGCCTTGACAGGAAAAGGGATGTCTCTGTGCTAGTTTGTAAGCTGCCTCCTGAGAACAATATGTTTTACACATGAGGATTTTGGAGACCATGAATGGCTCTAAATATTAAATAAAAATCAAACAGTGCAAATGTCTCAACATGTTTTTGAACTGGAAAAAGTTGCAAAAAAGAAAGGGGCTATTTTTTTGTACTAAGAAAGAAACAGATGTGAAAAACAGCACTTTATAGAGTACAGGTTTCGGCATGACATGAAGGAAGTTTTAAGCTCTCAGATATATACTGAAAACAAAGTGGAAGAAAGAAAAACAGGAACCAGATTAAATCAATTTTCATCCTCCATCCGTCTTCAATTTCAACATCATGGATTTAACTGAACTGTAACAACATGAGAGTCCTGGTGCTGAGCGAGTAGCACATTATGATCACCCTGAAAGCAATAATCATGACATACTGTAGTCTTTCATACCTGAGGAAAATGGAAGGATACAAGGTATGATTACATCCACAACAGACCACTTGCTGTTGTATAATTGAACTTGAATGTTGCATAACAGATGCTGCACAGAAACAGCAAACATTGATTTAGAATAAATCCATTTGTGTCAGGAAGAACATCAATATCCCACTGCATTTCCATTATATTCAACTATATACCAAAAGAAAAAAATAGACCACAAACACTTTTATGAATAAAATATAAAGCCTTCATAAAAATAGCAGCCTACCTTACAGTTCTTTCAGGAAGGCTAGCCGCTCTGAGCCAACTTTCCACAGCTCCCCTTAGAGACAGCATGTGTGTTAAAGATTATCCTCACAGTAATCACACTGAAGAGCGCCCTGTGGCTTTTAGTCACAAAAGCCACTGACCTGTGTTGGGTTTGTGTCCACACATGATCATATACAGGACTGTTGAGTGTTGATTTATAAAACACAATTTCTCTTGCTCTGCACATGCCGCTTATGATGTGCGCCCTGTTTGTTCAGAATGAAGAACAGCAGCATATTTGATAAGGAGAATGATCAAAAACACGCAAATCCTCTCCTGTTAATAATGAATTGGCTACAAAAACTATACAATAGATACTGACATGCTAAAAATCTCTTGGGTTTTTTTTTTGTTTTGTTTTTTCAAAGGCTCTATTTAACACAGTGTTTTGCACGGATACCTCCCAAGCGGATGTTTCTAGGCAGCCAGATATTTCCTTAAGTATATCCATATTGTTGGTGAGAGAAATTGAATTTCACAGCAAAAAATACAACAGTCAAAATACACATGAACTGGGTTAAGTGGTGGCTGTTGACATCTCTGTTTTCTTTCTAAATAGGCACAGTAGCACGTTTAGTTCATTATTTTTATGGTGGTGTGAGGAGATGACAGGACAGATAAACCATCCTGGTAAAGTTAAATGCATTTTGATCATGAGACTACCAGAGCTAGGTATCGTTTTTTATAATATAGAAACTTTTTTTTATATATGTTACTTTTTTTGAAGAATACAAACATATTTTCAATAAAATCCTGTTTTTCATTTAACCAAAGAGTTCTCAAATGTACAGACTTGTTTCAACACAAGCTATCATACAACGAATAAAATAGTATAAAATTGTTTTCAAATCAGAAACTGTTTATTCAAAAAAACAAGAAAGCAAGATTTTGCATCTGAGCTATAAATACATTTCAGTGGGTACCAAAAAATATTACAACTTAGAAAATACTTGACTGAAGGTAATAACATGAATCTACACTGTAAGTATGAAAATCTGTATGGCTGTGGACAATGTGTGTGTGTGCCATCCTTCCAATCACCTTTTTCCTGACATTAGTTCAGTGTACTGTGCAAAAAAGACCAAAAAAAAAAAAAAAAAACCTGAAAAATGACCTTCAAATAAACCAGAATATTGGCTCACATATGGGTTCTTAATCATGAGCAATTTATGATTATCTTTGTGTGACATCTACCCAATTTAAGACCCTACATGGAAGCAAAGAATGATTGCTTTTAATATTGAAACTCTTGGACTATATAAGAGGTTTTCAAATAACCATCCAAAAGCAATTGAATCAAGAGGTTCTTGAAAGAATAGTGAAAGATGTGCTATTGTCTTTTCTTTAATCAACTGCGGAGAGGTTGCTAAGATACACTTGTAGTTGCAGTTCTGCTGAGGAAATTACCTCCAATCTACAGTATAAACACAACTAGATACATTTAATTGTCTTGGCTACTACAGTGATGATGATTAACTCAGGGCATGTCAATACCTTTAAAGCATTTGAAGCCTTGGACAAAAATGCTTTTTTGGAGTGTTTTCATTTTGGAGACAATGGGCCAGCAGGTTTTGATAGAAGAGTTTATAGAGTAAATTGTGTTTTTTCTTACTTGCTTACATTGTTTCTTTCTTTTTGTTCTTTAGTTCATAATTGTGCCCAGATAAGCAATTCTAGTGTACCCTGTTTTGGCAGCGTATTAAACATTGGTTTGAAAACTCGGTGATAAAGTAAATCAGAATGATTAATACAGGATAGAGACATCTTTGGCCTTAGAAACAGGTTAATATCCTGCACATCTGCTTTGGTTTGTATTTTTCTTTTAAACCTTTTTTTTAATCTTTTTTTTATGTGTTTTTTGACATAAATTGTACAGTGGATGGGCAACAGGAGGACATAAGTAACCTCTTTAACTAGAGAATAACAACATGGAACCTGGACAAAAAAAGAAGAGAGCGGACATTGTTAGCATATTATGTCAGAAGCTTTTATTGCTACTGAGACAAAACCACAAAAGAATCTTAAAATGTTTTTCTGGATTCTCATGGAAAATATTTTTCATAATGTTGCATGCAATATAAAAAAAATAAAAAAGAATCAAATGGAAAGCCTGATCAGAATAAAAACAACTGTGTGTAAATTCATTATATATAGTTATGTAAAATAAATAGGTTTAAGTTTATGTTTCTAGTATATTTGTTAAATGGGCTTAAAACAGCACTGCTCAGACAGTTTCATGCACAGGTGCCACCTTTAATGGTAATGGGAAGTGACAGTTGAGCTCACAAACAGTCTGTTGTAACTCTGAGAACCCATAACCCTCTTTTCTTGGGAAGCTAATGTGCATATGTGAATAACAAGCAAACATAACTGTGTTTCTGCGTTGCCCTCTGTGAGGACACATTCCTAGCTGGTCCTGCTGCAGCCTTGTCATACCAAACAACATGTAAAAATGTGACCCATATGGTCTCCCTTTTCAAGAGGGACTGATTGAGCTGTATGGAAGTCAGAGCCCACCCACAGAATACAAATAAGGAGAACCATATGTGTGGAGATGAATTAGGTAAACTGCACAACATTTTTATTAGATACAATTTCACTTGCCTTGTGGATGGACTGCAAGGTGACACTTTGAAAATAAACTTTGAGCCACAGAAAGAAAAAGACCTCTGGTTAACAGAGTGTAAATCGATAAAACCAGGAATTACTAAACCATATGAACAAAAACAGTATGCTTTCCAGTTTTATTGGGTTGACCAAAATATGATAAAAATAAGCATCATGTTCGGCATTATGGAACTGCCTGCTTTAGAGGTGGCTGTATCAGTGAATGAGCATATTAACGATAATCAGAGTCACAAATATTTCTCACACTAGAAGTGTGGCCTACCTGATTTATTAAACTCCACTAAGAACTTGAACAAATGTTTAGTTTCACAGTTTATGGATGTGTTTGTGTAAAATCTAACTTTTCTTTCATGGATGACAGACCACATTTGATTTTAATTTCAACACACAAATGTTCTCATTCAGAACACTTGTTTACAAAACGGATAACTGCTCAAAATACTTTAAATACACTCTTTAACTATACACCAAATCCTGCAAACAAACAAGTTAATATCCTTAAATAAATCATTAAAGTAACAATGCCCAACAAGGCTGTAGAGTTTTTAAGAGGTTTAGGAGCCATTGACATAGAAAAATACACATTATGTTGAAAATATGAAGTGAGGTTATTATTCTTGGTTGCCCATACAAAATAAGGAAAAGATACTTTTCCCTTTCCATATTTCTAAAACTGTTTTTGAAATATGCTTTCACATACTTAGAAACTGTTGTTGATTATCTTAGTTTGTTTGTAGTTTATTGACTTTAATGTGGATGGCTAAGTCTGAGCTTTTATCAATAACAGACAATAAATCATGCTATTACACACTGCACACTGCAGCTTCTGTGATTTAATCTGTGATTCTCATATTCTTAGAGGCTGCCTTTGCATTTTCTGTACACCTCTGTGGTTGGTCCGACAAGATCAGTGACTTGTTAAGTCAGCATTATGTTATTGTTTTGCAACATTTGACAATGAAGTACTTCCTGCTGGTGATGGTTTAGATTAGATTTAAAAAAAAAAAAAAAAATGACCAGAATCATAAAGCATTTTCAACTTCTGACAGACAGCCAGTCCCAGCCCGCTAAGAGCTTCAAGATGATCTCTCTCCACTAAATATATCACATTTGCTGAACAAAAGAGCATATTCTTAACAGCCTCTCACGTGGACATGTCTGTTTTCTCAATCAGGCTAAGGGAATAAACATGTTTGTGGTAGAAGAAAACTTAATATCAGCACCTGGAAAGACATCTTGACATTATCGAACTGTGTTTATGTAAACCCAACAGTATGTTGTGACTTATCCTATAAACCTAACAGCATGATGCATGAATAATTTTAAAAAACCCTTCATGAAAAGTAAGCTGCGATGGGTGGTGACCTTCTACCAGCGTGTTTCAGAAGTGGCCACTACAAGTGACCACTGATCTGATGAATGTCAAAGCACCTCTGACTCACTGCAGGCTGTTTGTAACCGCGGGGGTCTCAGAGGAAAAGGGGCCACTATATTAATCTGCCTTGAGTATGGCAATTGTTACCTTTTCCTTTCATGTGGTCAGGAGGTTGCTGTCGAGAGGGCTGTTTAGTTTTGGAGGACTTAAAGAGGAGCTCATTCATAGCAGGTCCTGCGTTACAGAAAAGGAAGAAATGTAGTTGTATTGGAAAGAATCCATGATATTAAACAGTAGATGGGATTGTGAAGTGCTAGGAGTAATCATGCCAGGCAACAGGCCGCAGGAATGCAAATCACCCCTCAAGCCAAGAGTTAAGTTAGCAGGTGGCCTCTTCTATTCACTGAATGTCAACACTCCTTTTAGATGGAGTCCACATAACATCTGGGCAGGCCAGCCACTGCTTTTAATTAAGTGAAATACAGTCACTCAATGTTCTGCCATGTCAGAGAAAAAAATGTTATAAAAGTGGGAGAGTGGGAGGAGAAAAAGTGCAACAGTACATATCCTGTGTTCAGTGAAGGTCAACACAGTTGTGTAAATAAATATTAATCCTTAACCTAATCCCTACATTTCCAAGACCATTGAAAATCCCTGCGTAACCAGAGTACTTCTCTGGAAATAGCACGTTCTCTTGCACTTTTCTGGAAGTTCTGCTTATCCTGAGGGAAATGCAACAACACTGGCTCGGTTTAGTTTACGGTCTCCACTTTGTTTCCAAAGGTGAATTCTGAGCTCTGAGCAGATGATAGCTTCCAAAATATTATTTTACAGAATGCAAGTAAGCAAAGATCTGCCATACAGTACATATCACATAAATCAACGTGATGTATGTTATCTTTCCCGCATAATTGGAAGGAATTGCTTAAAAAAATGATCTGCTGGCAGCCTCATGATAATCACCCTGGCTGGCTTTGGAGGTCACAGCACTGCTTTACTGCAGGCACTGTACCACTAGAGTTACCACTCCCCAAGACCATGTCAACAGCCTCCATGGGTGGACCCCTAGTTTATATCATACTTGTCAAACATTTATAAATCTCAGACGGTAGTCCGGCAACAGTGTGTAAAACATCCGTAGCTTTCCAAAAACAAATACAAAAGGACAACTTGAATTTGAAGGGCTGGAGGACTTGCAGCTGTAGGAGGGGGAAAAGATTGAATGTATTTCTGCATATAGTTTAGGTTGATGAATGGAGAAAAAAAACTTTAAAGGTCAAGTAAAGGCAAAGCAAAAGATAAGAGTTTTCAAGTGGTACATTTATTAAAATACACAACACTCTACATTAAGATATACTTTCCCCAAACGTAAACTAGAATTAGTGTGGAGAGAGATGTTTGCAGCTATGATAAAGTCCACAGAGGAATGAGAAACAGTGTTTATGGGAGGGATTTGCATAAACATTGTGTAGAAATGACATAATTTGCAAAGCATTCATATGTGAACACTCAACATTGTAAGGATTTAATTCCACACTGACATAATCCCCTTCTGAGAAAACACTCTCTTATATAAAAAACCAAACAAAACAACTAAACAAAAAAAGTTGACGTGGAAAAGGTGAAACCATATCAGAGCTGAAAGATGGTGACAGCTTTGGGCAGCTTGGTTTATATTAGACAATAGTCATATTTTTTTTCCTTCCAGTGATCCAATTTGATTTAGAATATTTCCAACAGCCTGTTCAAGTTGTGATGTTAGTCCTAATGGCATCACCTACATTTTTCATTAAATTAATAAGTGACATTGGAATATATTTCTTGTATATCAGTAATTCATAATTGTTGGTCCATTACAGGAACAAATTAATCACAAAATTAGCACAGAAGAAAAAAATACACTCAGTTCCAAGTATAATGCTACACAGTTCAGTAAACATTTATAGCACATTTTATAGTGTATTGGAAAGGGAAAAACAAGCAGAGGGGGAAGCAATCTTATGTATCATGATGACTCCAGTGAATAGTTTACTCATAAAAGTTATACAGACGTAACTAAGAGGGAGTATATGCCAATGGACACAAACGTTAAGTAATAGCTGACATAAGGTAAAACCGACATTTTTCCTAATCATTTAAATATCACAATATTCAGTGCTATTAAAAAAAAACAAAAGAAAATAAATTAGGTAATAAAGCTTTATATACATAATACTGTACATCACATCACACCTGCAGCAGATGTGTTTTCCAGCGATTCCTTTACCAGATAGCATAAATTAAAGTTAGCCAGGCCACTAATGGCAGCCACAAGACCGAACTACCATATTTCTATATTTCTTAAGGATAACGTTTGAGCTGTCATCAAAGTAAAGAACTGATATTGCGTTCAGCTTGGTTGGGGCACAGCATGGCTTTGGCACATTGTCAGGAAACATTAAATGGACCTATAAATGAGAGCATAAAGCAGGTTTAAAAGAGGCACAAAAGTAGTGAGTTTCAAATGAATTATAACTGCTAGGAACATTATGGTAGCTTATAACATGATTTTACTGCAGTACACATATGCAATACACTCCAGTGAATACTTACCAGGGTTTGCACAATTGCATGATTCGTTGCGTTCATGTGCGCATTGAGTGGAAACGAGCATTCTCCGTCACAGTAAAAAGCAGCATAGCCCTCAGGTGCGATGATCCAATCCTTGACCAAAAGAGGACAATTAACTGCCTTTATTTATGACATATGGTGAAAGGTTTTCTTAGTGTCTCAGACCAATCTGATTACAAAATGTATCATTCATTGTGATCTTTCCATTAATGTTTTGTTCAATAAATATATATAATTTGTCTTACCTGCCAACCCAAATCTCGAAAGCTGACATAAAGTTCGTGTTTCTTGCAGGCTTGCTTCTGTTCACTTGTGTTATAATCTGAAAAGTAAAAGGTTATTCTTATTATGGGAGTAGAAAGTAATGCTTGTTCATATCTGGCTGTTTGCTTACTGCAGACACTAAAGAACTTGAAAACAATTACAGTGCATATATACAGTGTGTTTTTTATTTTTTTTATGCTGATTTGTTTGAGCTAGTCCCAGTGCATTGTTGATCAGTAAATTATCACGCTAAATAGAAAATATTTCCAATAAATCTACTATTAACAAACATAAATGGTAAAAAAAAAAAAGATGTTGAACTGTGGTTATTACTTTCCCACATCAGGGTGAGCCACTTTCAGGGCCATAAATCTTCATTACTGGCAAATTAACCATGTAGATGTAACAGTAATGCATCCAAAAGCCTTTGCTGGATCATCAATTATCCCTTGAAATAATTCATAATAATGATAAGAGCATTACCGTATATGACAGAGCTGCTATTCATTATATTTTACAGTCACTCCCCTAAATCAGTGCTAATGTAGTTGCAGTAATGTTATTCCAGTGTAATACAATTGACATGCAGATCAGAACATAAAGAAGAATCTGACCTTTTTCAAATAACAGATTTAACAAAATGTTGTTTTTAAATCTACACTTAAGAAAATTTTGCAGGAGTTATATAACAAATTATTTTTAGTTTCATGGCAATCTGGCCTGTAGCTGACCACACACACACAACCAAAGCCCCATTCATTAGAAGGACAAAAAGCTGTGAATTGTTTTACTACATACTAAGAGCACACTGACCTCCACTTTTTGGTGCACGAGATGATTCTTGTTGATTAGCAGATTTATTGCGATTGTGATTCTTTTTCTTCCCACCAGCGGCCCTGACAGAGCGAAGCAACACCCCACTGGCCTTGAAGAAAGCAACCAGGAACGGCTGCTTGGACTGGGCCCCATTCCTTCCAACGATTCCAGCAGATTTTATGTTGATACTTCGTCCTTCGACAAAAGGTAAATAAAGAAGACATAATTTTCATTGCAAAACTAAAGCAGCTTGTAAATATAAAGAAGAAGAAATAGATCAGTTTATTATTTTATGATTGCTTTCAAGGTGAGTGTGAAGGCCAGCGTCTTTACCAATACAAAGAATAGTTCAAGCCATTAATCTTTTGTGTGGCTTTATGGCTGTTATTTGTTGGTGGTAAACAATCACAGTTTACAGATTATCAGATATACAAGTCACATTTGTCCTGAGTCCCTAAAAAAATAAGGTTGCAACTAAAAAACAAATGTCAGGTTATTAGTAAAGAAAACTGAGCTTCACTTGCCATCTATAGTCTCCACACAGAGCTGCAGGCCCAAGTTCTGCTGCGGGTTCATCACCCAGTGATTACTGGTGGCTGTGATGTCAAACACTAGCCAACCACCATCAGATGCCTGGACCTTTTTGGAGTCGAGCAAGAACGTCTCTGCATCTCTGAAGGTAAAAGCAAACAATGAAAAAAACACCTGCATTACACCAACGCACTGAAAAGAAATGCTTTAATACAGCCGGTACACACACAGTATACACAACAAAAACACGTCTTCTAATAATTCAGAATACTTTATCATTCAGTGAAAATTCATTTAAATTTTGGTCTCTGCGGTTGAGTTGGTTTTCAAGATTACTACTCCAGCTTTTCAGGCGGTGAAATGAATGCGGCCACTTTAACGCTGCATTACAAACAAATTACAAACCTCCAGTGCCTGCTACGGTGCTTTAAGCTCTAGAACAAACAAAAACTGTCTGCACACCTAAACGTTGCAAAATCTCAGTGGAACACAGAAAAGAAACCATATGGCTCTTTGACAGCATTTTCGATCCTGAATCCAAGAGGTCTTAAACAGTTAGAACAGATAAACGAGGTATCGCTGACTGATCACTAATGGATGGAGTGGCTTTTATTAGTTTCTTTATCTCTGCCACTTTTACTGTATCCTTGTCTAAACCAAACATTCTCCCCTAAAAAGACCTTCAATAAAGAGTCATGTGGTTGCTTTTGTATGCTTTGTACTGCAAATAAAAAGAAAGCAACGTCGCTATTGTCGAGCAAGCTGTGACTCCTAATAAAGTGCTTGGCAGTGTGGTAAAACATGTGCCAAGATTTCAGCTATTTGATGGGCAAAACATTTCAGGAGTTATGAATCATGTATATCAGCCCTTGTATATTTTTAACATGAGCCTGACATAAGGCATCAATCAAGCCAAAGTTGAAAAAGTCCCGCTTTGCAATTTGCATTGGATTCCTTTCAAGGGACAGATCGGATAAGGCAGCGCCTGTTCAGCTTTTGTGGTTACATGGTGCTGGTCAGACGGAAACAAGATTTTCCATGTGGCCCCAATAGTGTTTATTACAGGTGTAATAAAACTTAAACATGTGGAATTCCACATGAGGTTAATCCTTATGAGTGACATACCGCTGAACTTCCTCTTTGAAATGAACAGTATTAAACTTCTGTCCTGTGATAATTTAGTTTGTGTAGGTAAGAATTCACTATTCTCATAGCCATATCCAAGAGGAAAAATGTTTATCCTGACCCTTAATCTGTGATATTGCAGGATGTACTGTTCCCCAGAAAATGAGTTAAAGGAGGAAAATACCATGAATAGAGGTAGTTTGTCTGTCTTCTAAATTATGTTCATATGTCACTATTCTCCATTAGCAATGTATGTTCAATGGCAAAGTTCAGTACCAGTGCAATACGTAGTATGATATTAAAATGGTGGAGTGAGAAGTAAGCCTCTGGAGGTCGGCTTCAACACAAGCATCACCAGCAAGTCCAGTCTCATACTAGAAGTGAGTGTTGAAAGTTATTTTACAATGACCACACCCTTTACTGAACCCTAAAAAAGTGGTTTTAATTGACTACTGAACCATACCATAACCTTTTCTTTTGGTTGTTGCACACATGGATTTTTTTTGGAATAACCAACCAAAAAACATTTTGGAGATGCGTGCAATAATAGCATTCTGTCTGATAAGTTGAAGAAAAACATAAAAGGACATGTATGTAGAATATGGTTTACTAACTAATAGTGCTCATATATGAATTCATTATGGCTTTTTACATTCAGAAAAAAATGGTGTACGCCTTTTTTCACTGTCAGTTTGTTCTATGGTTGTTTTAAAATCACATATTCCAACATCGTTTGTAAGATTTCTAGCATTGGGAAAGAATTGTTTGTGAAAACCAAACTAAAACAAACTACTCCCTATGAAAAAGTATGTGAAAACTTGCAGTCGAGCAGTCTTCCCCTTTAAGATGGCAGAGTCCATTGACTTGGACCTTTTCAAAGCCCAGGAGGGCCATATCTCCCCTTCAATCACCCACACACATTTTTGGCAAGCAAATGTGGGGCCACTTCTGAGTACACCCTTGTGTATTCAGCTATGTCATGCTTTAAACTTCCGGAATATTGTTAAGACAGGCAGGTGGTGGGCATAACAGTGACCACGGGAGCACCCAAGGGAGCCCCCTCCCCCTGATATGGGCCCTCATGGTTTCATCTGGGCTGCAGCCAGCTTGGCAAGCAACACAAGACGAGTGATAACTGATGGACCTTCCAAGCTTCATAAGTGGCCAACTTGCTAATGGAGTTCTCTTTATCCGAGAACTATATTTGTAAGGCAGACATGGTGCGAATGAAGGAGAACAGAGTCGGCGACAGAAGGACGTTCTGCGCGAGTGGAAAGTTTCAGCAGCACAAGACAATAGCTGTGAAATAAGATTACTGCAAATGCAACACATTTGTTTAGTTTCACCTTTATTATAGTGAAGTAACAACTATTTTTATTTTCTTTCCATAAATTTGCAATTGCAAACAGGGAAGGTGTTGATGATAGCTCGACTGCATGCATACCAAAGCATCCTGAATAAATGGCAGTAATATATCTTTTAATGTTTGGATTTGCTTGATTAGGTACTTACTTGTTTTGATATTCCTTGATGACTTGATATATGGTGACCTTCAGAGTAATATTGTCATAGCGGGCATGACTGCGGTCCTTATAGATGCGAAACTCTGCTGCAGTCACTGCTTCACCATCTGGGATCTGAGTCAGATCAAACCGGAACTCCTTGTAGTGTCTTCGTTGGTGAGAAAAATCTTTATCTTTCTCCACTGGGAAAGAAAATATTTTATGATGAATTTCATTTTTACTGGCAGCAGTTTCATTTTTACATTCACCAATCACAAAATATGACTTCACCTCCTGAACCGCTGCGTGTGTTGCTCAAATGAGAAAACATGCCAGCATGCACGCACAGAAAAAGAGTAATTTATCACATCTTCTTTTACATTCCAGGTCCAATCCAAACATTTTGACTACCAACAAAAGCACTTTCCAGTTCATTAAATCAGTCAACTGAATACAGGTAGCAGTTCCCAGACAGGCCCTCTACTGTGTGCCTAACTGCATTCTCTGGCCATGATGAATGGGCTGTCAGTTAAGAAAAACAGGCTGATTTCAATTAAAGACACTTTCGTCTGCTCCTCAAGTGAGAGAAAAGACCAGACAGGATTCTTCAACGTCATGTGAGCGTCTACTCTGACCTCATTTCCGACCTTGTACTGACCTCCTGTAGGTTTCATACAATACGCTAAGAGTTTTTAATGACCCTTAACCTTTAAAACTAAGTATTTGTACTATAATGAGTAACATGAGATATATATTTTAGATGTATGATTTTTTTTAAAGTTAATCAAATTAGAATGCATTAATTTTTCTGCATGTATATTAATAAAAGATGAATAGCTCTTGATTTTCCAAGAGGTTAACATGTATTATTGAGGATAAAATAAAGCCCCTCATTGCAGCAGCTTTATTAATAGCCTCAAAGACTCCGTATCAACCGTATCAACATTATGAACAACTGACAAAACTTTGATGCTGCTAAAAAAGTGACCGCCAACTGTCTCACACCCCTGCTTGGCCGCAGAAAAGGGCCATGTGGCTGAGGTTAGTAGATTTTCTGACATCCGTGGTGATATCATGCAGTGCATTTTCCCTGATATTTTATCGAGAGAGAGCGCCTGTAGTTACTTAGCACAAACAGGTCAGAGGTCAGGTCTGACTTTTACCCACTGAGCGTGTTCCATTATATTAGCCACAGGCAGTAATCTGAAGCAGAAGTGCCACTGACAGCATAGAGCATTTAACTTTTAAATAGCTAAAGATTAAATAATAATGACTTTACTTGCTGGTTAGGGTGAGCCATGTGCATTCTTGATGTGATGCATATTAATTGAATTATCTTCTGCCAGGACAGTTTCCATATTTTGTTATTAATATTAATACATAACTGTTGTGTTTCATTGTTACATATTTACTCCTTTTACACTCATATATTTTGATTTTCAACAGCTGACTTATCATTTATGCATATAAAGTTCAAATGGTTACAGTAAGCATATTAAACTGCACAAAATACCTCATAGCTGTTTTTAAAACAGTTGAGATCAGTAGCTGTATTTGAGTGTACTGTAATAAAGACAGAGACCCGTTGAACACTTCACTGACAGTCCCCAGAATGAGAGCTGAGCTTTCAAGGCTGACAGTGTACATGCCCTGGTATAGTGGTAAGTGGAAACAGATGGGCTCAGGCCAAGGTGAGGGATTATACTTCCAGCCAACTCTACACAAATTCACTTTTACATGTTTTGCTCTATAATTTAAAAAATGAAACTCTTAGCACTACAGTAACAATGTTTTGTAATGTCTTTTATGGTGATTTTTATCATTCATTTACCGCTACCATATTCCATTTTTTAGTAACTTTCCATGTGGAATGCTTAGTATTTTAATTTTTGATAAAGAACAATTAATTCTATAAATAACACAAGTATGTAGAACAGGGCTACTGCTTTCTCTTATAGTGACACAACCTCAAGAAATATCACTGCCCTTTTAACAACAGGAAATAATTTAGACCAATTTTCTCAAGGTCAGACAGTCATCTGATAAGTTGCTCTGAACTGCTGGGTCAAGGGTCGCGGCTACTGAACAAACACAATCATTATACACATCAGCTGCTTTTTAATGGAGAGCAGCACAAATTGATGAGGTCAAAATGTTGGGCTTTATTCTGTTAAATGCGAAATATTTCACACGAGGCCAAAGCTGCTGAACACTTCAGGCCTGATGACTGATGTCGAAATATATGACATTAACATTTAGACGTAGAAATTCCAAAAGAAAAAAATAGCTAAATAAAAGGAAGAAAACAACTCAATAACTAAACTTAGATGTTCAGCGCTATTTAGGGTTTTTTAGGAACATAATAGATTATTTAAAGATAACCTACATGTGTCAAATTTTACAAAATTGATAACTGCGTGTCATGATTGCAACACATCCGACATGCCCAGCCTAGATCATGAATTTAAATAATTTTAATCTTGAAAAACATGAAAAAGCCTTACATCTCTTTAAATGTCCTTCTCTACGTCGTCTAGAAAATTGCACTAAATGTGGAAAGTATTAGACCTTTCATTGAGTACACAGATAAAGTGAATCCAGGTAAAAACCCTTATTAATTTTCCTTTATAGGCAATGAAGATTAATGAAAACATGAGTTGGGGAGGGATTCTTAAACGTTAAGATGTAGATTTTGCAACTATATTTCTGCACCTGCAGGCTAATTTCGATTAGACATAATTAATCATTTTCGATTTAATAAAACCTGTTGATGAATGAGCCTGCTTTAAAGCCACTTACCTAAATTGACAAAACTCATAACCATGTCTGCATCATTGAGAAAGTTGGTGTCGTGCGCTGAGGTGAGTGCGGGGCTGTGGCCTAACAGAGGGGCCGCTCGGTAAGGCTGTGCCACACGGGAGTACCCAACATGCTGGGGGCTGTAGTAACCTTTCCTGGAGTGCCCTTGAGCCTTGGCACTGAAGCTCTTCCCTGCGCCCTGCTGCTGCTGCGCTCCCACTTCCTCCTCCTCCTCATCTTCCTCCACGGCCATGGCGTTGTACAGGTCGAGCATGAACAGCGGGGCGGAGGATGCCTGCTTCCCGGGAGAGAAGGGCCTCGGACGGTGAGGCAAGCCCAGGATGGAGAGGATCTCTCTCTGGATCTCCCTGCGTTCGTGATTGCGCAACCTCCTGTAAATAAAACTGGAGTGCACATGGTTGTCACTTAACCCACAATGAGCGCAGGATAGAAAACTCAAGCAGCTCCACGCAAGTCCAAGTACAGCACGGTTCAAAGGTGTAAGCGCTGTCATCTTGACAAATAGCTCACTTTGGGGTGTGAAGTTGAACTACATCGCACTCTGTGGAAAAAATATAATAATATATATCTCTGCCAATACGGAATCATAGACTCTCCATATTAGCCAGAGGCACCACAACTTTCACGGTGGTAACAGAGGAGGGTTTTTTTTTTTTTTTTTTTTTTTTTTTTAAACCAGTCAGCCCTTCTACAAATGAGGTATCAACTTGCAGTAAAGTCGGCGCTCCCGTCCTGTGTGCGAGTGGTCCTGGTTCCTCCAGCAAGTATTTACTCCTCCAGGGTCCATCCAAATTCTCGGCTACACCAAGTATTTATGGAGTTATGACCCCTTCCCTCACCTCACTCCTCTGTGATGAAAAAACACGTAGGTACGCCCATAACGTCGAGGGATAACCCGGAGTTTCCAGTGGATGAAAAGTGTTGAACTGTGTTAAAAAAGAGCAGAGAAGAGCACTCGACTCATGCCCCGGCGCGCATTTTTTCCCCCCTTCTCAGAGAGTGTATTGGGGCTAGTTGCCCTCTGAGTCCATCCCACACTCAACTTTTTGTTTTTGCATCCACCTCTAGCGGCCGCAATAAAACTTCAGCCCGGTCCCATGATGAATGTGGCGGCTCAGGAGTGTAAAAGGAGACACTTGAAATCCGAGAGCCCGTCTTAACGAGTGAAAGAATAATGACAGAGCCTTTTAATCACCTCAAGTTATTGAAGTCTGCGTGTTTGGAGGAGAGGGCTCCAGCTTCATTCACCGACAACAAAAAGGATCCTGTTTTTGCACTACATTGGCTTAAACACGATCCACAGAGATGCTGTAATTTTTTTTTTTAAATACACCAACAAACAAAGCTGTAAGTGAACCAGTCTGCAAATTATACTTTAAAACAGTAACACCATAATTCCCATATAGGAACATTGAGATTGCAAGAGGTATATACATATATACCACAAAGATTGATAAGCACATGGCAAAGTCACTACACTTCTGTGCAGGCTACAATGATTTCCATCTGCTTAATTATCTGAATTCCTTTAAGAGCAAAAACTGACTTTGAGTATATGAAAAGTTAATTTAAAGCAAAGAGCCTTAATGCAGAAAGCTCCATTCTCAAAGGAGCAGTGAGTAAACAATATGTTGAAGTATGGATGCTGGGATAATTAAAAACATAAATAGTCAGAGGTTTCCATGGGATGGATGGCTGCTGTCCAAAATGAAAAAAGGAGGCCTTCTTCCTTGGTAAAGCAACTCCTGCTCCTACCACATGGCGCCATCTAGTGTACTATGATTGAATTGTTATTTCTGAGGTCTCACACTCTCTCTCTCTCTCTCTCTCTCTCTCTCTCTCTCTCTCTCACACACACACACACACAAACACACACACACAAACACACTGTCTACAGACACTTTCTAGCACTTGTATCCAAATTTCCTAGTGCTGTGCCCTTTGTGTGAAGACCCAGGTGATGATCTCTCTTTTTTTTTGTTCCATCACACATCGTCCTTTTTTTGACACTTCAGTCAAATTGGAAATGTTCACAGCACACACACCACACCCAAAACTTCCAGTGGAAAGAGGAGACAGATGATGTGATGGAGTCCTGGAATAAACCAGAAACTTTGAAAGTCTGAAGCACAAAAAACAAAAATAACTTCAATCAATAAATCATTAAGATGTTTTAATTCTAGTAAAAAAAAAAAAAAAAAAAAAAAGGAAAAAAAAAGAGTCATACAAATGTCACCTTAACACAAAATAATAAAATTACAAAAGCTGTTTAAAACATGTCAATGCTAAAATACACAGTTATGACTCAGTTTCATAAATAACAATAAAATAACTGCTACAGTAATGAAAGGTAAGCCTTTTAGGGGACATAAAGGACATAATTTAAAACTGAAATCAGTGGCTTCTTGACGCTAAAACATTTTATTTACTAACTGGAAAAAAATTGGATGAATGGGTATTGTGATAGATGATTAGTTTAATCATTTATCTTGGGTGATACATAACATTAGCTGTGGTAAAAAGTTTTCATAGAGAATTAAGTCAAACATTGCTTTAGGAACAGGCTTACTGCAGCTCATAATCAGCTACAGGAAATCAAACAGTTTTGTGCTGAAACATGCCAATTTCAGATATAATTTAAGGTGAAATTATTCACTGAACATGGAATTTATAGATTACAGATGTTGTATCTTTACTGAACCTACTCAATGTACAGTGAAAATTTAGAGAGCGACATGCAACGAAGCAACACCAGGGGGCAATATGGGAAAATGTACCAGCCACACTGCCCAGAGAGAGATCCAAACCACATACATGTACTGTAGTAGATGAGTTCATGGTGATCAGATGAGAGGTATTAAATGGAACCAATGATGAATTCTCTTAACACCACTAAAAACTCAGAGCTTGTTCAAAGACATTTGGATAACAATACAAAATAACAACAGAGACAATGTGATAGGATGTAGCTCTGCTGATTGTCTGAGATCACATGAAACGTGTTAAAAGAGGTCTGTTTTGTTTCCGCGACAGAGAGAAACTGTAAAGATGAGATCTTCCTGAGAATGGCTGTTTGTTCCACATCAGCTTTAGACTGGTGCCTGCACTGATGTTGCATGACGTCAATAGCTTGGGCCTTTGCTGTAAGGATCCCGCCTCATCATGCTACCATAGCACATGGATGGATCACACACCCCAGGCTGGCCAGGGATGCCAGGATTACCACTTTTACCATCTGCTCCATTTAGACCAGGGGATCCAGGAGTACCTGGATTACCTGGCTTGCCGTATCCCTGGGGACCCATTGGACCTGTAGAAAGAAAAGCCATGATCAGTTCAAAAGAACAATATAGTAAAAGGTGACATTGAATATGAGACATCTTTTTATATACCTCAGCCAATTAGAATCCATGTGGCTTTCTGTAAATTAAGCAAAAGATTGATTAAACTGAATAAAAAGTCTAATTGTTCACCTGGAGGCCCAGCTGGCCCTTGGTCTCCAATCGTGGTTCGACCAAGACTCCCCTTCTCACCCTTGAAACCTGGATCTCCTACAAACATAAGTGTCATTGTACGAATATCCTGCAAAATAGCTTTGGTAACATATTGATGACTTGACGCTGACTTTACCTTTCATCCCATTAATACCAGGGTGCCCCGGCCTACCAGGAAGGCCTGGCTGTCCTCTGGACCCAGACAGGCCAGGAAAACCCCTGAGGCCCTGGGGCCCAGTTGGACCTGGTAGACCAGGTGATCCAGGACGACTTTGGCATCTGGTACAGCTACTCTGCTGGTGGCTCAGCATCAGTAAAGGCAGCTCAGCTAGGATGATTGACAATAAAAAAATATTTCAGATATGTTTTGAGAACACAGATAAACAGATTATGAGTCAGTCACAAGATACTCACACTGAATAATCTCCCTGCAAATTTGACGAATGTGCACCTCAGACATTTCACTTGCCTGTAATAAAAAGTGATGGATTGTATGGATTTCCACTGAATGCCATAATCAGTCAATATCAGATATAAAAATGCTTTAAAAAGAATAATAGTCTTCTGTATGACACATACAGATCTTCCTTCAGGTCCAGGTGGGCCAGGAAGACCAGTTTCCCCCCGCAGCCCCTGGGGGCCGGATGGGCCTGTTTGGCCTGGCTGTCCAGGCCGTCCCATTTGACCTTCTTGACCTCTCTGACCCATATCCCCTGTTGTCCCTTTCTGGCAAAAATACAAGCCCAGTGTTAGCAGTACATACAATATTTCAGTTTGGCTGGAGGTTCATGGAATGATGCATTAAGCTTGACATACCTCTCCTTTTAGTCCAGCTGGACCAGTTGCACCCTGTCAATCAAAATCAGGACAATCAGGATAAGACTCCTCAGTATGTGTTATTTTGATTATATAAAATTTGCCTCAAAATGCACAGTGGTAGATGATCATACAGATGTTTGAAGAATGGCTAAATGCTATTAAACGACTAGGGACAGTAACGCAGTCAGACATAACTCATCCCTTAAAACCAATGTGTTTCGACCATCTATAAATATTTGATTTTGCTGTGGCACCACCAATAGGCTAAACAGGATACAGTTGTAAAATGTGTTGAAAAATGATTGTAATTTGAGTCAAATAGGCTGTGCCTTCAAGAACTTGGCAGCAAGTTGTGGGAAAGGGTATGAAACATTGATTATAAATATGTACCAAATCTGGTGAAGATTAGATGAAATTTGAAGGAAGATGTTTTGCAATAAAAAATAAATGATAGAAAATCACTGTAAATGAAAATGGTTATGGAATAGGTGAATAGATTAAATATCAATCGTTCCAAGGAATCCAGGAGAAAGTTATGTCATTTAAGTCTCACTGTACAAGAGTTATGTGTGAAAATTTGAAGTGCTTCATAATTGGCCACATGGTGGCGCTAACCACATTTAAGACCAATAAGTTCTTGTTTGGCCCATGACCTGACTTTTCACCAAGTTCCATTGAAATTGCTGATATCTAACAGACAAATAGAAAGATAAGTGAAGTTAAGCCAAATCTTATATCTTCAATCTTTGCTTTGGAAAAGGTTTGTACAATGTGACACCCATGTTTTAAAATGTATTTCTCAATCTCTTCCTTTATGAACTGCAAACTTGCACATAATTAAAGAAAAGGTGCATTTTTATTTCAAAGCAGTAGAATATTTATTGGCAATATCTTAGTGATTCAGTTTTTTGTTTGTTTGTTTTTGCTTTTTTAGTACCCAAACGTGTCAAAGGAAGCATGAGAGACATACTGTATATTTTCACTGGTTCCCATGTTTTGTAAGTTTTCAACATAAAACAGAACACATTAAATTAAACTCACGTGATCCCCCGGCCAACCATGCTCTCCTTTTTCACCTTTCATTCCCTGGTGAGAAAATAATCAGATTAACCTCATGAAAGCACACAAAATCAGTGTTTCAGACTCTATATTATACTTTATGTGCAGTATATCCTACAGGAGATATACTGTAGATTGGAACATGGACTCAAAGCATGACATAACTGGCATTTAAAGCAGAGTGCACTTTTAAAACACATAACACATTGATGCCCAATTACTGTGATTTCATGATATGAAAACCAATCCAGGTTTAATTCTCTGAATACCACAGTAGATTTTGTTTTCATGTTATAAAATTAATCCAATAAATGGGGCAAACCATGTTGGAAGCCTGTAGAACAGCAAATATCCAGTTATACTTCCAAAAGGAACAATAACATGCGATTGTGATAAATGAGGGTTTATTGTCACTGTATTTAAAAAAATATTTCTTAGTCAAATGAGATAAAGACAATGTATTTCCCCACCAACAGAGGTACATTACTTACAGACTCATTACTTACAATGTCGAATATAATCTTACAACAATTATTGGATTATTGGAAGTTTCACACTGTGAATCACAGACCAATCATAGTGATTAGTTTTTGTCAGTATGTAGCTGGATATGCTTTTCCATGTGCTTCTGACTTTTCTGTTGCCAAACCAAAATCTAACTCTCAGTAATCCAACACCCAATGGTAATAAATTACACTCATGTTGATTCAAATATACTCTCAGTCCTTTGAGTTATTATTTTATATTAGCATTACAGATGTCAAAAGGATCATAGCATGATCTGCTTATGTGACTAATTAAGTGGTGACGGCAGTGTAATTTTGTCTCCAACCTTACCATCTCTCCTCTTTCACCTGAATATCCTCTTTGCCCCTGATAAAAAAAGACATGGATTATACCTCAAACACAAGGTCCAAATGATTTACTGAAAATAAAATAGAGTCAGAATATGTTGTTATGCTTGGTGTTACAGAGAAGATTTAACTCACTTCTGCCTTGTTTAAGTGTCTTTTATACAAATCCTCAAAATAATATTCAATGATGACATTGCCTAGAAAACAACTACAATTCTTGTCTTATAAACATTGAGTCATTATTGGAGGAGATGAGTCTGTAAATAAATATAAATGCACATTGGTCATCTAATTGTTTAACCCTGCCTTGTAAACAATGACAAATAATACATGTTTATGATCAATAATCATATATCTGTAAATATGTCAACTGGATGCAGCTGAAGAAACAATGGTGTCACAGTACTGGCCAAAAAAATTACAGAGGAAATACCTTGCTGCCCTTCAGGCCTGGCATGCCTGGGTGCCCTGGCTGACCTGCTTGCCCTGGTTCCCCTGCTCTTCCCTGTAAAATAATTCAGTTAAACATTAAAATCAAGAACACACTTTACTTTCACTGTAGGGTACCATTACGGATAAACACTAGTTGAATATTCACTTGCAGCTTTAATGAAATAGTAAATGATTACAGTATTTTGAATTAGAGATAATGCTGCCAAGTTCACATTAAATAAAAAACATACCGCAGGCCCTGGTGTCCCCTGTATTCCTGGACTTCCATTTTCACCCTGATTCCCCTTGATTAGGAAATAAAACATGTCTTATGTTACAGAAAACATACAATGAAATAAAATCCAAACCATATTATATTACTGACTGGAGTGCAGTTGGAATTTTCACTCACTTATCATAATTCATTTTCTCTGATGCATGCAATAACCATACTTTTGTGAGCTTTTGGTGTATTACAGCTTAAAGTTTAATTGTGTCTAGTCATATGCTTTCTTTTCCAGTTGAGCAAGCCTCAGTAATTGCAGTCTGAAGCTCAGCCATAAAATCAAAATATTGCCTGCCTGTCCATAAACTAGGTTTTCACTTGTGTGCCATTCACCAATACACATTGGCTTGTTAAAGGCAGATCAGCTAATGAAAAGTGATTAGGAGACAGCGCGTCCAGACCAAACAAGTGCAGACTGCTTACATTTCCACCAAAATTCCACTGACGAAAGCAATAAGACCGGATCATCGCTTAATTTAGCACTGTCGCTATGGCCAAGAGATCGTCACTTTTGCTGAAATGTCTTTTTGAATAACTGACCAAACAAAACATGTAATTTTGCTGATCCAAGAAGCTTTCTTTATGTTTCTTTAGTAAGAAAGCTTCAACAATTTAACCTTATCCAAACTAATGTCATTCTGTATTGTAATGCATTTGGTATAAGCTGGATGATATACTGTAAGGCTTTGGAAAGGGATGGCGTGTGATGTCATGCTGTGCAGCTCCGCAGCAAATGTTGGCAGCTGGTTAACTTAAATCATGACATGGCTCGGCCTGCAACTTGTTGGTTGCTGATGCCAGCTTGTGTGGACTGATCTGTACAGTTGACTTTTTTGGGCTGCAGTTTCAGCCAGTGCAACTAAACAAGGTGGTCAGTCTGATGTGACAAATAAACTGGATAAAATAAGTCACATGGCCAGCCATTTTCTCTCACAGCCCCAGTGATGGAAAGTGTATAAACCCACATTTTTATTTAGTGTTTACCCAGTTTACCCATTTTAAGGCTGTGCTACATCTTATTTATGTCTGTTGGTAAGATGAAAGTCAGCCAGTGTTTCTGCAAACATTATGTACAGTAGCTATGCATCACTAACACAGCAATTTGAATAAGCTGGAAGTGACTTTTTAAAAAGGCATAAATGATTACCTTGGGTCCAGTTGCTCCTTTTAAACCAGGTGCACCAGGTAAACCCATCTCACCCTGCAGGAGAGTGAGAAAATAATTTTTGTTCAGTATTAACATTTCAATGTGCATTGAACCTATTAACAAATTGTCATAATAGCTATGAACTCACAGGTGGTCCGGTCAATCCTTTGAAGCCCCTTAGTCCAGGCAAACCAACCTCCCCCTTAGATAAGAAACATATCGGTCAAACATAATCTCAAAGAGTGATGCAAAAATCATTGATCAGTTTCTCTTATACATATACAGTATTAAGGAGTTTGTTACCAAGACAGGGGCTCACCTTTTGTCCACTCGCACCTGCTGCTCCTGGCAAGCCAGGCATACCCTAGTAACAAGGAAAGAGATTCACTGTATTGCAGATCATCACTATATTTAAGAATGGCAAAAAATGACAAAAAAAAACCAAAAAAAAACACAACCAATATGCTAAATTTAGGTACAGTATATAATTAAGATCATGGAAATTTAATTGTTTGTAATGTTTTTTCCTTTTCTATAAAGAAGATCTGTATAATGTCTTCATATTTTGAGCCTGGTCTACTGTATGCGCTCAAATTATTTACAGTCAGAGATTTAAATGATATAACAGAAATAGCATTTTTAATGCAGTGCTGCTGAATTGAATCTAAAAACAGTGTGAAGTACTAGAGGTTCCAATTTACTTTCTGTCACAGAAGTGAGACAATGACTTTACTGTGTCAGTGACAATTATAGCCAAATGCTCTATAGAAACAACTGACTGGACTAAGATTGGCTAGTTGTACACGGGAAGAGTGGAGAAACATGGTTTTCAGTTTTTCAGGCTAAATTCAATGATACATTTGCAAATGTAGGTTATATAAAAAATAATGTTTCATTTCATTCCTTTGAACTACAAGGATTTGTACAATAGTAGAGCACTGTCTAAGGTTTCATTTCCATGTCATATGATATGATCTTAAAATGTTGCAAGTGGGCTTTGCAAACATATTTTAATTGCTGGTACATGCAATAAGAAAGGTAGTTGCTATTTAAAATGCACTGAGGAAAAAAAAAGCATATACAAATTTATTTTTAAAAAAACATGTAATACATTGGAAGTCAACACGTGCAGCAAAATTACCCTGGAAAGCCTCTTTAGTTTTTTTGTTTGAGTTATTTTCTTCTGACATAAATGCTTGCAGATGCTTAGTGGTTGCCTCAGACTGAAGTTTTTTGTAACACATGAGCAAAGTGAACAGACTGGTTAGGCAGACAGACAGATAGAGCCACCTGAACATGTACACTCAACATATAGGTGAAGAAATCCTTACACTGATGTGTTAACTGCTCTTGTTTTAACTTGAGGAAGTGCAGTACTAATCCTGTCTCCTTTGACACATTGCTAACTCTATTGTTCTTGTGAGGGAAAATAGCTTACAGCCTTGTGGAGCAACTGAGTCATCTTTTGTAGACCCATCACAAACTTTTGGACGACACTTAACACAATCATGATCAGTGGGGTGGTTGCCCAGTTGAAACACTTTCTTCCTAAAACAGATTTGCCAAAGCACCACAACATTCCCTCGATGAGTTAGTTTCACTGCCTTAGATTATGGCCTGAGTCTGCTTGTTGCATAACAGGGTTACCCTGGGATGAACTACAGGGGAAATACCCTTAAATTTCTGGCTACCAGGAGTGCTCTGTGTACTCGTGACAGTATGTTAACACACTGCAGTACTTACTACAGTAAAAGCATAATGCATGCAAATCTGTGTGATCTATCAAATCAACTCTTCTATTTGTCTATTTCACTCTTCTGTTACATATTAATTTATGTTAACTACAATTTGTATGCATTTGACTGTGAAGAACTTTAAACCATATCACTCTAAGTACCACACACACAAAAGTTCCTCTTCTTGCTGCAAAATGCTTTGCTCAGAAGTTCTAATCTTAACAAGGCCATATATTGTAGTAATTGATTGCACATTTCACTTGATATTACACATCAGAACCTCACTTTCTTGGAGTCCATGTAAAGATGTAAGCCAATGCCTGAAGCACAAGAAATCTACAAAATACCAAACATGTTTAATGAGTACTGTCTGTGTTATGACTCACAGGATGGCCTGCCCTTCCATCAGCACCAGGGATACCACTGGCCCCAGCTTCTCCCTTAATACATTGGAGAAAAAAAAATGGTGAAGTGACAGATGATGAGCTATAAATAGAAGAGACACATGAGCAGGAAAACACAAGTAATAATGACCTCAAAGCCAGATAATTATGTAATACCCAAAACACAAACAGCAAAACTAAAAGCATATTAAATAGACCAGCTCAATGGCTTTTACATGAAAAACACATTTTATTTTCATCCAAATTGATAGTTATGAGATCTAAATTTGACATGAAGGCACCATTGTCTCATATATTTTACATTTCGTGTTGAGTTAGACATCTATCTAAAAAATGAAGAACACTTTATTTTTTAAGTTGAAGAACTTTTATGTTTACGAAAGCTGTCAGATAGAATTTGGAAAAAGACAAGGGGGACACCAGCTCTGTATGACTACATTTGCATGGTTGCCAAACATCAAAAACAGAACTTTTGGGAACAGTAAAGTCTTTTAAGAATGTGCACGCTTATCCAACTTCATTCCTCTATTATTCCCCTAATCCCTGAATGAGTTTTGTAACATACTGTTCTGTATTGTCACAACAAACAGACCTTTTGACCAGGTTGCCCTGGAAATCCATCCTTTCCATCTCTCCCAGGTAGACCCTGAAAGGACAGAAAGGGGTTTTTACTCACTATTATAATGACACATGAGGTCTGGCTTTGGTTACAAATTGTTTGATACCTACGGGTTTTCCTGGATAACCTGATGGCCCAGGAGGTCCCAAACTTCCTTTTTCTCCCTGGAAATAACATGCCATCCAATTAAAATAACTATATTTCTTGCGTCATGATCAGTGACTCAGTAGTGTTTCGCCATTAGGATCGTCTAAATTCTCACCACTTGGCCATCTTTTCCCGGCAACCCTGCCATCCCTGGGGATCCTGTTGAGCCCTGAGAACAGTAAAAATGTTTAGAGAGACCATGAGAAGTGATGTAAAAATAGCTTTTGTATATCATTCTATTTCTAAGCTGACCTTGCTTATTTCAACTTTCCAGTTGTGATCACAATGTATTAGAATCTTGTCACTCATTTGACAATATCCTGGTTTTAAATATACAGTAAGTAGTTAGCCAAAATCTTAAACAAGTCTTTGTCAGTCAGAACAGGAGACAAGTGTAGGACAAGAGCACTTCACAGACAGTCTACCCTTTCATAAATGTGCAGTCAGTGCTTGATGTTAGTCAGCAATGGTCTTGTTTTTCTGGGATAGACAATCCATTTAAGCATTTGGACTGAAACGTAAGGTACATGTTTCATTGCATCATTCTGGCATTTTCAGAGTTGCACTGGTTGACCTAAAAGAGAGTGCTGGTTAAGTGCTGTATCTGTAGAATTTTGCCAAAATATGGAGGAATGATGCACTGCATTTTCACATTTTTGGGAGGGAAAAAAAACATAGATTTGGAAACAGCTGGGACATTACTTCATCTGCTTTCACAGATTCTACATGCCATCATTCAAAATTATATTAATCACCTCATGAGGGAAAAATTATATGATGTATTTATTACTGATTTGCTCAGGGATTTTTGTGGGTGACATTTTTACTATGGACTTGACTGTAGGATGCATTCCCCCAAAAAACTGTATTAAAAAAGAGAATGAAGTCAAAGTATAATTCAATCAGCAGTGAACAAACAGGTCCTTTGTATTCATGCTCCATTGCTTTTAACAGCACATCCTTATCTTACCAAGAATCTACACCTATGCTATTGGCTCTGTGAGGCTGTACTAAGGTTCAATGGTGCTTTAAGCTAAATGCTAACGTCGCCATGCTAACATGTTTATAATGGCAATTTTAATATGCTGACGTTAAGCAGGTATAATGTCTAATATGTTCACCGCTTTAGATTAGTATGCTAACATTTGCTAATTAGCATAAAAAGTAGGCTACAACAGAGGCTGGTGAAAAATGTCACTAGTTTTGCAGGTATTTGGCAATAAACTAAAATATTTGACTAAGTGAAAACTTGGCTTGGTGATTGCATTTAATGAAAAGTCAAATCCAAATATAGCTGTTGAGACATCTTGGAACCATGAAAGTTAAAACTTAGTACCAATCCATCTAGTAGATGCTGAGATATTTAACAGAATAAGTGATGGCAATGATGACAAATCAGGGATCACCAAAGTTATTGGGCACCATAAATGTCTGTGCAGGATTTTATGGTAATCCATCTGAGTTGTTATCAGTTTGGACCAAAGTGGTGGACTGACCAATCCCTAGAGTTATGCATCTAGCATGGCTAAAAATATTTCAGAGCATGACAGAAAAACTTGGACCTCTGTCATGGAAAGCAAAGTCACACGGCTTCTCTGTTGATGAAAGCCAAGGAGGTAATTATAGTGTTAATGAACTACATAGATCGATAGCACAGACTGGATACCCACATAATTAGCAGTGAAATGTTCCTTCAAAGATGATGAATGACTGTGATCATGATCACGTATTGCAGACTGAATACACAAACATAGCCACTTTTTTGGAAGCTGCTAACAGTCTTTCTTCCTTCTGTGTCCTTGAATCATGTTCTTCTGACTTAATACAGCAGACATCTCATGTTTCCATTCGCCAGATCATGTGCCAGGAAAATAAAACTTCTGCACACCCATGGGTGGTCTTTCAATATTGGAAAAATTTGGAAAGGTAGATGTAAATTTGTTTTGTATGTGTGGAGAGAAGGTAGTGTGAATTCTCTCTAACTTTAAGTGAATCTTAAGCGGCTATCTGCTGGTCGAAGTCATCTTTGTCCTTGGAAAGTGTTTTGTGTTGCATGAAGGACCTTTGACTTTCCTTGAGAGCAAACACCTCTTGACTCAGACATGAGGGAAATTACCCAGTCTAAAGTTTTGGAGTCTTTTCACTTGGCCTCAACAAGAAATAATTTAGACGTTTAATGCCAAATGGATACAGTTTGAATGTGAGCAAAAGGCATCTGAGCCCTTTACTGTTTCATATAAAAGTGGTGCTTTACATACACAGCATTTTAGATATGTAGAAGGTACTTTTACTGATCCATTTATTGCTGTTATTCAAGTTGTTTTTGGATCAGACATGCTGGCTTAATGTGGCAGTGATGTGTAAAAACTGATTCTGTGTTAGTAGAAGTTGAGATCAAGCACTATTTCTGTGTATCGTGTGTGTCTATGTGTGTGACATATCTTGCATTACTGTAGAAGTATTTCACTGATGTATTGACGTAATGTCTTGAAATCACCCTTGTTTGGTTTGCATAAGAGGAAACACAGCCTCTAAAAGATGATGGTTTAACAGTTAGATTACAGGTAATTCTGAGCTCAATTTGACTACATTTAACAAGTTATAGGAAAATATTGACCTTTTTATATACCATGATCACATCAAATGGGATCTACAAATAGGTAAAATTATCTTTTTTATGTTATTCACTTTATGCAAAAGTTCTGTATAAATGGAAATGAGATAGATACAGTAAATCCTCTTGATCATTAGCAGATCAGGCCCCTACAATATTCGCCTCTTTGTGTTTTTGTATGGCCAAAATCCAAAGTATTTAACCTAATCAAAGAAAGTTGAGAAGACAGTCCAAGCACTAGTAAAAACTTAATTTGATACATCCTGGATTTGTGAGTGAAACAGTTGGGGTAGATGGTACAGCAGACTTTGCTCCAGGTGCAGACATGTGTCTGTGTCCAGCTGAGACAATTTTCAAAATGACATTAACTGCTTCAATTGTTCTCCACTTCAGCCAACTGGCAGGGGATGTTAATTGCAAGGTAGGATGATATGACAGATGTGATGCAGTTTAGAGAGGGTGCATTACATCACTGCACTTCAAAATAACGCTAAAAGCAAAAAGTTGTTTAGACAAACATCAAAGTGATCAGAGCAAAAAAAATTCTAGACAAAGCTGTAGGACTGTCAGGCTTCTGCTCGAGTGCTGTGCCTGTGGTTGATGTCTTTCTACTACTGTTGGATCGCTTAGGCAATGCTTACTTTTATTTGACACTGCCTTTTTCCAGGGAATACTGGCAGATTCCCTTAAAGAGTCTCCATTTTGTATGGTTTATTGTATCAGTTTGACCTGATTTGAGCTGCTGACACATTTCAGCTCACAGGTGCTTTCTCTTTGTGGCTCACATGGGTATGGCTTCTTTGACATTGTTAAATATCATGACAACTAATACTAACATGTGGCACTAACTGTATTCAGTCTAATCATGTATATATATTTTCTAGTCTGTGTGACTGAACAGTGGAAGGGGCAGTTCTTAAGGCAACACTCACTGTGGGTTGATCTGACTTCAGATAGTGTACTAATTTCTTAACATCTCAATACTTTGGAGTAGTTTTGTTGTCACCTAAGGCTTCTGTGTAGAGATTCTCACCCTAGCGTTGAATGTGAAAGAGATTGAGCTGACAGGTTTTAAAACGGTAAGAAAAGATTAATCCAAGATGTGCCTGCTATATAAAAGAACAAGGTTTTATTTCAAACTGATGGCCTCCAAGGTGGAACATATTATATGATCCCCTCTGTGATAAGTAATTTATATGTATCTGAGGATATCACAATGTAGTGGTGACTAAAAAAGAATTATACATGTTGCCTTGATTCCTCTATCTTCACATCTTGTCTTTGGATCTGCACCTCATATTTGAACTGGGAACCTAAGGAGTAGAGATGGATGCAAGTGAGGGTGAAAATACAACTAAAAGTGAAAAGAGATACACCTCTGGCTCCCTAAAAATAGAGAAGACTGTTTAAGCTTTCTAACGAAAGGGCAGAAATGAAGTCAGGAAATATGAACACTTTTAAAAAGTCTCTGATGGCCCTCATGCTCTCTTTGCAAAGTGCTCTTGTCCCACAGTATAGAAGTTGTATTTTTTACCCTCTCGAGGGAGCTGGCTTTATATTCATAACATATGGTTACCAGAGTGATTGATGCAACGATGTTCAAACGGTTCAAGTTGATGTGTCTAGCAGGGATTTCCTGTTAATCCTACAGTTTATCTCATAAAAAGAAGATTTACTCTTGGTAATTCAGTGTGGGTTTTGTACTTTTTAACTATCACTCGTTTGTTCTACAGAAATCATTCTCTTTCATTCATTCTCATTTTGACTCATCTTTCATGCCTTAATTTAAGTAATATCTTTGATAATGTGAAAAAACATCTAAAATATGAACATTTTGACAAAGACATTGTTTTATTGAGCAAAAACACAAGTGTCATATTTGAATAATTAATATCCCCACCTTCTCTCCTGGTTGTCCAGGTGCTCCTGGTAATCCAGGAATACCTCTGTCACCCTGAATGAACAGAAATGCATAACAAAATATGTTTTTAGTGGTCATAATTTAGTGCTATCGATTGTGCCACAAATTGTGCTTTTTGACCTTCCTACCGAAACACCGGGACTCCCTTGCTCCCCCTTGTACCCATCGGGCCCACGTGGACCCTGGCAGAAGGAAGAGGGAAAAAAAACAGCTTTAAAATTTCCACATTTGATGCTCATTAGTGAATTTAATGATACAGTAGATGAAATAATAATCACTTTACCTCTACTCCTGGCGGACCTGGCACCCCTGGACTTCCTCTACTGCCAGGGATACCCTTAATTGTTAAAAAAAAAAAAGATGGGAGATACACAAACTTGGTTAAACATTTGAATCCCCTCAACTGTGTGCATGTTGTCTGAATAAGTCTAGGCTATGTGGTTCACTTTTAAACCATCCAAAAATCATCGCCCAGATAATCACTGTGCTGCCACCATTAGTATAATCAAACATGTTATTTTTTTACCCATTGGAAAAATAAGTACATATGTATATTTACCACTATGTTTGAGCATTCTGAGGCAATCTTGACCACATGCAATTAACAAGCATGAATTGTCATAACCTAATGGCTACATGAACTCAAACAGGTTTTGACATTTTCTGAGATGCTGTTGTTGGATATGCTGTGACAGTGTAGCAGTTATGTTCTGTATGTTTGTATATTGAACTATGTAGTACTCACAGGCTTACCATCAGCACCAACAGGTCCATGCTGACCAGGTTTGCCAGCATTTCCTTGTTCCCCCTAAAGAAAACAGAATGAGGTAATTGAATCATGTGTAACTCAAACAAGTTGTTTTTATGTCTTTGTCAGTCGTATACAGGCGCCAACCTCAAAGCAGCATAAATGGATAAATCGAAAACATGGTAACAATATGCCTTCTCAGGGGTAGAGTGTTGATTTAATTTATCTATAAACTGTGCCGAGCGAGCTAGTTTTCCTAATCTAAGAGCACTATGTGGGGTTATAAGGACCATCTGCAAGCCAGCAACAGTCCCAACATTTTGGATCTATTAGTAAATGTAGTAAAAGCATAGTGGTGACCTTATAAACACAAACATGCCCGAAACCATGTAGGTTTTATTAACAAAGAGTTTTGTTGCTAAGGTAATATCTCTCTGAGGTACTTGTATAAAGGCTTTTATGACCTGCGTTGCCATTTTTGGTTAATACCCTGTGATCAATAAAGACGGACATGCAGGTTTTATTCCCTTTCAGTAAATTTCCATTTTAACCAGTATTTATCTAAGGCAGTGGTCTGGTTTGCTTTAGCAAACAGTACAGTCCAACAGGATCTAACAGGACTAACCACAACTTACGCACAATGGCAAGCCTCAATTTGCCTTACTGGAGAAAAGAGGCTTTTTGCCGCATCCGTAATTCATTAAACAGTAAGCAGATCAGCAGGTACCTGTGTATATTTGGGTTGGAAAAGAGATAAAAGTGCTAAAACCTCCCACACAGCACAAAGGAAATCTGTGTTTACAGGCTGTGATGATTGTACTTGGTTTTGACCTATTGGTAAAGTGCAACCTCATGTGCTCATCACATAATGATCCGACACGGACAGCAGCATTCGGACATCACCGGGGAATTCAGCACACATCTCCTCAAGGCTAGGCCATAAGAGGGAGAAAGTTTGTGCTCTGGCTCCCAACAGAAGCTGATTAGTGTCTTTGTCATTTCTAAGTTTACACATAGTTAGTTATCTTCTCTTATTTAATCTCCATCACTGTTTAAAGTAAATATTTAACCAACTGTCTGAACATTGGGGAGCTGGATGACATAGAGCTCTGTGCTGAAGCAATAACAGACTCATTGTTAGCACAGAGTGTGTTGTTGTGTTGGAATTTATATTAGTCACATTGTGGGGATATTAGTCACCTTATAGGGACTTCCCTCCTATTTAGGCACAGCAAGGTGGTTCCCATAATTAACCTTTACATTTTACAGCTAAGCAGGTATGTAGTGGTTACTATTTAACGTCAGGTTAGTCTCCAGGTTACACCTGTACGTCAATTTGCCAAAGTGTGTAAGGAAAATTTTGCTTGTGACATGAGACAACAGAGAAAAAAAATGGAATAACTGACCTTTGTGCCTGGAAGTCCAGGGGCTCCAGGAGGACAAACACAAGGTTCTTGAGTTGGTTCAGTATAATCAGGGCTGTTGGAGCACTGTATGAACAAAACAAGACTCTTATTCAGTAGGCAAGACATTACGTGCACATACAGAATTATGCATATAGTGTACAAAAGGATTTACTTTTATCCAACACAGCGATTTCCAAGCCATACCTCTCTCTTTTATCAATCTAATGTTAAATAAATTTCACAAAATCTAATAAGATACCTGAAACCCTGTTAATAGATTAAAAAAAAGAAATATAGCGACCAATTTAACATTTTTTAAATCTGTATTTAGTTCTGAATATGTTCAGATCTTTTTGGTAAAATGTACATCGTAAAATGGATACCCTTTTGCTTTGAAATCAAATGCTATGAGATTTTTCCAGAAAGTTATCTGATCCTCCATTCAAAAGGAAATTGATAACTGAACTTGGATATTTTATTATAAATAAAGCCTTGAGATGCGGACAGAGAGAGAGAGGGGAGAAGCAGTGGTACTTGGCAAACATCTTGTCTCTTTTGATATTTTTATCCAAGAGCTTTGCATTAAAAACAGTAATTTGGCTCTGGCTTTGCGGTTACAGCGATTTCCAAGCCAACATAACAATGGGCCACTGCTTCACAAACACAGTCAGAGCCAGCAGATAATAAAAAAAATATACTGAGTGCAAAATGTTTGAAGCGGAGCCATGGGTCCTCCTCCAACATATTATTTTATTCATAAACAGATGTGATTTCAAATGAATTTCTGCTGAGTTTACACTTTCACAACAAAATACCACAGTGCACTGTACTGATGAAATATAAGACAAAAGATCATTTTATGCCATGCAGTAATAAGGTGTGGAGTTAACTGATGATGACATTGTGCAGTGTGTTTCAGAGTGGAAACAGATGTAGTTGGACAAGGTGAGAAGAAGTTTATCTATGTTGCTTTTGGACTGAAAAACATCCAGAGTCAAGCAGGATCTTGTACTTACAACTCCAGGTATTTCACATGCAGTCTCTCGGTTATTCTGCTCGGGGTCACAGTAGATGCGCAGTTTCTGAATTTCAAACTGAACAAAATTTAAAAAATCATGAAAATCATGTTAAAGAGAAAACTTCCTCTGTTGGAGATTCCAAGCAAGCTAACAAAGCAACAATTGGTAATATGGGGGTAATTTATAACATTTACTTCAGCTTTATCAGTACTTTGTTAATTTATTGAAATTGCTATTGCATAACTGCCAAACTAAAAGAAAAGATAAGTGCCCCAGTTGGGCACTGAGCTACACGTTGCCAGACCTCCCTCAGTATTTGGAAGTGTTCTGAAGCGACATGGCACTATTCTTCCATTAGAAAATCTTTATTTGGTATTTTGTTGATGTTGGTGTTAAAATGGCTCCAGAATGTCCCAAAGACTGTTTTACTTCAGTTACCATGTGAGCAGAAAGATGATGAAAGATGATTTATATTGTTTCCAGCCTCATGAAAACATTAGTGCGTCTGTGTGGCTGGGAGCACTGATCAACTTAAAACAATAGCATCTACATTTTGTTAATAATAACACCAACTTGTATTTAGGTTTAAACATGATTGAAGATGGTCTGATGGTTCATGTTAATTAATGTAAAAGTATTTAAAATTGCATTATACCCCATTCTGGTGTGCTTTTAGGGGTCCAATAACAAAAATTTGTTTCCACTTACAAGTGTTTATCCAGAGATGATACTGACTTACAAGTACATTCAGTTTGTTAAATGGCACAGAATTACATGATCCTTGGAACAGGGGATCAGTAAACACCATAACATTCACTGCCAAGCTGTGGTTCAGGTTAATATCCACACCTACAATAATGTGTCAACATTCTTTTCAATTAAAGGATTTTCTGCACAGACCTTCTCATATTATCTCTGCTGTTTGTGAATAAATCATACTTTTCTTTCTTTATCATGTGCGGCTTGTTGTACCAAGGATCTTTGTTTTAAAAAGTGACTATTATTTTCTTTTATTTTAAATTAATTTTATTCCATTGGCTATAATTATGGCCACAAATGCAGTAATGCCCAACCTGCCTAATTGCTTACATATGTGTATAACGCATGTTGAATGGTCAGTTTATGCTATTGTTTCATAATAAAATGTGTTACATCAAATTGACAATTAGTATAAAAGGATGTATTGTGCAAAAAGCAGTTATTCCTCTTTTCCATAACTTTATTACATAAAAATATTTAATTATGTTTGCAGGGATGCCTTTGCATCAATGTTCAAGAAAAAGCACATTATATAATCTTCTGCAAAGAAAATTATAACGTAGCACAATTATGATTTATTACAAATACAGCATTTTGGCACAGATAGTGCCAACTGAGACAAATAAAACAAAGACTAATAAGACCTTGTGGATGAAAATGCTCATTTTTGCCAGAGATTTATTATCCACAGAGTTAAGCATGTCTCTAAGGAGGCAGCAATAAACTATGTTTTGCTGTGTGATGCTGTTAAAGACATACTGTATATCAGTAATGAGCTCAACTGCTCATTAAACAAATTGTTCCCTCTTTCTATAGTTAGGTTGACTTACTTTTGTATTTTTCTCCCACATGCCTGAATAAATGAAGTAACCAAACGACGTGTACTTTCTGACAATAGGGTCGTTGATGTTGAACTTACTGGCGCTGTTGTTTCTTTACTGACATATTTTCCAACTTGGGTTTTTCCATTGATGAAAATGCCGACAGGGGGATCCAAGGACAGAGTTTCAATTTCCAGGTCATCAACATAAAGTGTAACATCTTCCTCAGTGACCAGCAGGCGCAGCTGGTGCCATGTCTCATCAAAGAGTTTCTTTTGTCATAAAAAAAAAAACAGGAAATAGTCATTAATGTGATGGTACTGGCAGTGTACTGATAAAAGATAAAAGACAGAGAGAACAATAGTCTGTCCTCTTGGAGTAAGTAACGTGTATAGTGCTATATCTTGTTCCACAGCAGGAAGCAGGATGGACCACTATGTATCTGACTGGGGCAGTGTTATACTGTAAGTTTGAACCTGGGCAATACACACTAATCAGAGTTACATTTTATGAAGCATTTATCACAAAATATTATGGACTTTTTAAGGCAAAACCACCCCTGACTCAGAAAAAGCTACACTGATCACACTCACTGTCACAGTTTGCAATCTGATCACATGACTGATGCATATATATATATATATATATATATATATATATATATATATATATATATATATATATATATATATATACAATGGATAATATACAGTCATCTGGCTTGGGACTGTCAGGAAACAGTGACAGAAAAACTGCCACACAAGCCAATAGGAAATAACTTTAAATGATGTCTGTGAAAGGGAATCCTGATTTTGTAATACTATGTAAGCCCACTTTGATTCATTTTTCACCTGTTCTTGCTACATCTATATACATTTCTGGTAGAGATGGGGTTCGACAGTATTTTGGCAAAATCAAATCCAATATCAAATCTGAATCCTTTTGAATCTTTTATTGAATCTTATTAGATTTACCTTTCAACATTTGCAAGTAACTAAAGGCTAAAATATTTGGGACTGTTAATCATGTGTATACCACATATTGAAGAGCTGTAGACCACTGTACTTAAAGGTGCAATAAATGACACTGAGCCTCACTGGATGTCAATTTTGCAAATAACTATTTGCTATGTAAAGATATAGTGGAGTAATGGCAACCTGAGCAGTGAATGAAGTCACACTCTCTCTGTGTGTGTTATTATCTGAGCTTCTCTGTTCTTTGTTTCGGTAGCTGCACCAGCTGCCATGCATGTTAGTGCATGTGAGTCCCTCCATGTCCTCCACGTCTGTTTCCAAGATGGCGACTGCGTCACAAACTTTCTCAAATTACAGCTAAAAGTACACTAAAATAGTGTGACATCTAGTGGCTGAATGTTGTTTATTGCAATTTTAACTACTTTACTTACAGGTTCCTGATTCAGAACTATTGAGTAGATCAGATTAATCAAATTTTAACTGGAAAATTCTTAAATTGATGTATGGTGATCAGGGATTAATTTCTCTAGACAAGAGTCAAACTCTGTTGGTCCCTATTGAACTACAAAAACACACTATCTAGTCATGGTTGCACATTGGTGTCACAGAGTGATGTGTCTTTTCAATCATGAATAATCCTTGGCTGGATACAGCGACCAGAGAACAGTCATTTTCATTTGGCAACATTTAGGTTTTCTATTGCTCTTTGCCAATAAAAAAAGAGTGAGGAGAGATGAAAGTTTTGATACGAGATTTGTTGAGATTAGCAAAATGTCACTTTGAGATTTCATTTGACCTAATGTTGAGAGTTACAGTCATCATGGTCTTACAAATGACGCATACTTTTGCGTTGCTGCAATTTTTGAATTATTTACTAAGACTACCGATGTAAATGAGCCCAGCCGAAATTCATTTGATGAAGTGTACTGTACATGTCTGGAAAGGAATGGCATGCAAACGAAAGTGTTTTCTGCTGATTTTCCACCTTTTTTTCCAAGACATTAAAATTCAGACGCAATTTCCTCTGCACAGTGGCTATTTATGAATTCCCATTCTCTCCTCCCATTGTTTATGCTTCTAAACAGGAACGCCTTAAAATACATATTGTATGAGCCCAAATACACCATTTTCAGCGCCTTCAGTAAATGAGGAGAAACACAATTCTGGGTTTAAGTGCCTCAAAAAAGGCCGCAAAAGTCAAAGTCTTTTGTTTCCTACAAACAACTTTTTATATACCTGCTGCAACTATTAAATAAACTTCACTGCAAATCTCTTTTTAGTCTGTCTGAAACGGTTCAGTTTTATGGTGGTGCTACTTTTTCGGGGGCAGGGACATAATCTGCTATTCGCTCTGACTTGTACGTGTAAAGGTTACTGCAGGTTTACACATGCCATGTGAGAATAAGAGGATTATGGGTGAGTGGTTATATAACAAGTATTGTATGTGTGGCTTAAAGAAAAATTCTTAAACCTTGAAGGTGCATTGCTTTAAAACAGTTTTGCCAGAGTTGTCACTTATACAAAATAATAATGATAAGAAACAGGGAACTATTGTACCCTGATGTGGCCAGCTTATCCTCCAACATGTATTTAGAGTCTGCAGGTTTTCCCTTGAACAGGCAATGAGCAATAACATTGAGAATTTTGTTGTATACATAGTGTATGTACAGACCATTAAATGTGTACTCCGGCAATTTAGTATTGCACTTTCATAAAGATGGCCAATTCATAAGAGATAGATTAAAAACAGAAAATTGAAGCAGCAGAGGCTGAGATATCCTGACTTGTAGTCTCTAGTATCCTAGTATCTAGTCTAGAATCCTGGATCCTACATTTCCCACAAAGTGACTAACTCAACTTCCACAACCCCAGTTTGTAACGACTTGTCCCTGTTCAAAATGTAAAGAAATCATTACACAAATGTTATCATAGACCGTAAAGTAAGACCCTCTCAAACTGATAATACAGAGTGTTAACATACCCTTGCTGTCTGTTGTGAAAATGCGACAGTTTGAGTTCCACTTGGTGCTTCACTGGTTGTGGTGAACTTGACGGTGCGGTCCATTCCATTTAGAGTCACCGCCATCTGAGGTCTCCCTTCAGGTGTCTGTATTCTCCACAAGTCCCAGTCCTCCATTACCAGTGATCCCTTATACCTCAGCGTGGCCACAAACACATACGATGGAGGCAGGCCATCAGGAAAAAGGTTCCTGTATGTCCAAATATGAAAGTCAGTCAACTCTGTATACAGTGATGATGAAGAGGAAAGAATAAAAGCAAGATGATTACCTTGTAGCTTCACTCAAGTCGACACGAGGTGTCACCTCATAGGCCTTAGTGCCATAAAATGCCCCCTGTGTCTTCTTCGCTTTTTTTGCCAAATTTAAATGTACAAGAATATCGAAGCCCTTCTCATCACGGGAATCTACAGGAATTCTTGCTGAGCAGACAATCTCTGCAAACGACAAACATAGCAAAACAGAAAAAGTGATATTTGATCTCATAATATTTGAGCTCATTATCAACCATAACTTTACACCTGCAGCTTTTTCCTTCTAACTCCTAATCTTGTCAACAAAACTCAATACGGCTTGAAAAATCAAGCAACATTTGATCAGTAGCTGCTTACCTTCACACAGTTTCTGTCGTATGACCTGTATGATCTTGGAAATAGCTTTGTAGTCTTCAACAGAGAAGACATAAGTCGAAAATGGCTTGTTTGCAATTTCCTTCAACTCGGCCTCCTCTGTCTGTGACCCAACACCAATTGCAAACAGAATTACTCCTTTTTTCCTTGCTGCCTCTGCTGCTTTCAAAACCTCATCTTGAGACTTCCCATCTGTGAGGACAACAGCTATTCTGGATATGCCCTTTGGGCCACGCTCAGAGAGGCCAAACAGTTTGTCTAGAGCAAACTTAATGGCGGTCCCTGTCCTTGTGTTTCCCCCCATGTATTCAATGGATTCCATCGCTTTGATGAGTTCTTTATTAGAGTTGTACTTCCCCAGAGGTATTTCTAAAACAGGGTCATCGCTGTATTGGACAACTCCAACCTGGGTAAACTTCTGTCCGATATTGAAGCTTTCAGTTATATTGACAAGCCATCGCTTCACTATTTCAAAATTGACATCCTCAACACTCCAAGAGCCATCTAGAATAAAGACCAAATCAGATGGTGCAGTCCTACAACCTGAAGCAGACAGAAAATAAAACATTAGTGGTGTCAAATAATTGGTTATATAAATGATATCTAGTTTGGTGGAAGACATTTACAGTGCATGAATTCACCTTTGCCAGTTGAATGCATTTGACAGTTTAATGTATGGACAACAAGCATAACAAAGTGTGAGAAAATGAAGACAGAAGCATTCTTACTTCTTAGGTCTTCATCTTGTGCTGCATTAAACAAATGGAGAAGCATGAAGCACAGACATCTTAAGAGACAATGCAGGGATGTCGCTTTGTAACCCATTATGCAGCAGTACCAAGTTCCAATTGTGCACCTATAGGGAAAAGGAGAAACATGCTTTGTATTGCAATGAAAAAGAAAAGGACAATGGGAGCATTTGTGACCTGTGTTATTCTTGCCTTGACAGAAGTGAATACCTGAGACTTTTTTCCATTATTGAGATGGCTGGTTGCCATTTTTCTGCCTCTGTCTCATTCCTTCCATAGGTTTTAAGATCAAAAACTGTTTTAAGATCAAAACCTGCAACACAAATCTACCCTACTACTGACAGTTTCACACATTTAGAAAGGGTGTATGTTACCTTGAGTGATATGTATTTTTTGTGTCTACTGTTTGTGACCATGCTCTCAACTAGGCTCTTCAAACTGTGCATTAGTTCAAAAGACCAATGATTCAAGTAATTCGTAGACCCTGTTCATGTTGTCTCTTTAGATGATGCATCAATAATGAACCAAGTGTGAGATGTAGATGCCAGCTTTGTTAGTGACTCAAGGCATGGCAGCAGAAAGTCTGTGCATACATGCACACTGTAAGCATGTATGTATATATGTATGTAACCATTTAACTTTGTGACATTTTTAGCATTCATGTTAAAGTTACTAGATTTTGTTGGTTAGGTTTCAAGACTCCACAGTGCATGTCCTGACTGAGGTAGTTGATACGATTTATATAAATTATATAGTGCAGAGATTTGTTGTTTTACAGTGGGAATGGATAGAAGTGTTATAGACATACAGTGTTGCTGGTGGACATTCACCCTCAAGTGTGATTTTTTTAGAAGGCAGAGAGTATCTTTAAGATTGAATTAATGCAGAGGAGTGTGCACATACAAGCTTACTTGGTGCATCTTTGCAAATCATGGCACTTGCCAAGTCAAGCACAAGACAAACAGGACAGTCTGTTCATTGTTTGTGACCATAGTGACTGATGTTTGTTTAAAGATTTAAGAAAATCCTGAAAAAGGCTTACAGGACTAAAATAATGGAGAAAGATATAGTATAGTTTGACTTTTTTGACAGAAAATGTGAATTTCTTCCTTAAATTCCTACCATTTTAAAAAAAATAATAGCACAGACATACAGTATATAGCATAAATTATTTGTATAAACTTTATTATACCATACCATTATATATTGATCGATTGTGAGTTTTGGTACGTCACTGGGGTTATCAAGTGCATTTCCCAGTAACAGCCACCAACTACCTCCCACTGCTCAGACATTACTGCCAACAAATCCCTAATTCACTTACTTGTACCACTAAGTGTATCCATCCTTCATCTTTCCAATGCTGCTGCTCAGCTTCTACGGCCTTAGTACACCAAAGCATTTTCCTTTCAAGCCTCATCTACCACATCCTCACATGGCACTGTTAGCTTTACTAAGTAAACAATTCACTGGACCCCTGGCCACAACTGCCCTTAAACTAGTGCTCACTATTTCCTGTGGGATTATCAGCTGTTTCCTCAAATCTGTTGCCTTTTGCCAATCTCTGCCCACCCTTGGCTCAGCTACAATATGCCTGCCCAGAAAAGCTTCATTTCCCACTCATGGATAAAACCTATTGTAATATCTTCCTTCCCATCAACAGATTTTTAACCAGTTACTTTCAAATGATGCTACAGCAGTTATAGTAGTAGTGGCACCAGGTGTGTCATTGGAGTAGGATTATTTTACACCAAAGTGTAGGCATGCCTGAACATACGGTATGGGAAACTGATATTTTGGGAAGATGTTAGCTTAACAGTTTGGTTTGTATCCATATTCCCTCCAGCTCTTCTTTTATATTTTTCTAATTCATTCACTGTGCCAGCTCTGCTAAGACAGCCTCCACTGTGCTGATGTTTTGCCCTACAACCATCTGTCTTTTACCTTACTAATTGACTCAATCCGTAGTCATTTCACTGTGCCCAGCCTTAAGGCTCCTCACTCTACACCACCACAAACAGTATCACTACCGTATGGCTGAGTGCCAAGTTTTGAAATGCTTTATGATGGGTTGAGTTTTAGGCTGCTAATACAGAAAGCGCTATACTCCTATTCCTGACTCTAGACTGTAAGTGTCATCTAAAATAATTTTTTCACATATGTATGGGGAAGTGACTTCAGATCTACCTATAGGTCCAAAATGACTTTCCCATACAAAGCCACTCTCCTGGGACTCGACTCAAAACAAACAGATTTCCAAATATAAGAGTTAGTGTGCTAATCTAATCTTTACTTTAGGTGGTTGTCAGATTTGAATAATGGTACTTTGAAGCCCTTGATGTATATTAGCTATCTGATATAGATATCCTACAAGTTCATACACAGAAACAACACAATAGGTCTTCTGTCAATGCATTCCACAACAGCCTACATTTTCCTAATCTCGTACCCAATCGATGCAATGAAGACACATTAGCTGTACTTTGTTTTTTAAATTTAGAATCTGAAACAACTTCGTATAAGGCTAGGTAAAGCATGAGGTTCTGGTTAAAAAAAACCAATATTAAATGTTAGGAAGAGGCAGGATGCGAACCATGGTCTCGAGTGTCAAAGTCAGATACTTTTTATATCCCTCTTTTCATTGTGTTTTAAGAAAGTCATGCATTGCTACATAGGTTTGAGAAAATTACCAGTATTGCAGTTTTTAGCCATGTTAGCAGTGTGGCTATATGGCAATGTCAGTCAATCAATCAATTGGTCCAAACTGAATTATCTCAAAAACTATAATAACAGCAGGTCACAATTTTACTTTCACCAATACTTTGGTTTATGACCAAATTCTTTATGCCAATTTTCAAATGTTAGCATGCTAACACATGAAACTGTGATGATGAGCATGATGAATTTTACCTCCTGAACATCAGCATGTTAGCATTGTCATTTTGACCATGTTAGCATACTGATGTTAGCATTTAGCTCTGTTGTGCCTAAGTACAGTTTCATGGAGCTGCTAGTGTGGCTGTAGCCTCTTAAATTCTGTTATGAAGAAGACAATCAATTGTGCATGACGAATAGATCACTTGTCAAAACATAGTCATGGGTCATTTTAAGCAATAAATGCTGTTGTTTTTCTGGTGAGGACTCAGATACTCTTGGATATCAAGATGTTAAAATTGCCACCAACTCAGAAATGGCAAACAAATCCCAATGAAGCAATGTCAAGGCAAGTGTAACACATGACAAAATGCTGGGTTTGTCCTTTAACATCAGTTAATGTCAAATACAAAACAATGATATGTTACATAAATGCATGCGGTTTATCAAATGAATTTCAGTAATATTTAAACTCCAATATCATCGCATGTGCTGCAAGCAAGATGTAGCAGAATATTGCGGTTTAATGATGTCCATGCTCATGAAATTAGAGATGAAATGAGATTTTAAGTACCGAGTAAAACAATGAATAGAGTCATATTTACATTTGGCGATAATCGGCTAGTGAGCTCCATGTGAGCAGACGGCATTTGATTGTATGTTGTTTCTGTGGCCGCTCTATTAAATTATCTTTTACAGTGGTTTCCAACACGTGAAAGAAAGAAACTGCTGACATCCTAAAAGGAAGCAGTTGCAAATGAGGACCAGATATTCCTCATATACTGTAAGAAGCAGGACTTGTGGAAGGAATTTGATAGGAAGGAACTGACCATACACCTTATTCTTAGCTGTTTCGGACACATAAAGGTCAACAAAACAGTCGCCAGGATGTAACCCTTGGCCTTCCCCAAGTGCCTTTATTCCTGTGCAGCCAAAGAGGGGTCACGACTTTGACATGACAGCATTTTTCCACCATGTTAACTCTGCGTTGAAGTAACACAGTTGAACGAGGCGCTAAGCCGTCGCAGTTGTGCAAGCCATTCCATTTTCTTCAGAATTTTCCCCACTAGAGAGCTGGAGGAGGTTGCTGGAAAACCCCCTCATTGGCAAGGTCCAGCAAGGATGACTTTCCCCTCGACTGACTTTCTCCAAACTGAGTATTTCTACACCTCTGCTTGAGCCACATGGAATTCATTTACACCATCAGACAGTGAAATTCCGGCTGTGGACAGTGACCAAACACATGTAGTCATGATGAAGGGAAGCAACTTTCATCCAGGAATAAAAACGCAACATTACACGTGCTGTGCTATAATGCCTAGAGTCGGACTGCATGCATAATGTAGTAAAACTAACAGGTGCGCTTGTCTTGCATGTTAGTACCAGACTCCACTGATGTCTGATGTCATTAGGGTAAATACTTTGTAGCTCCAGGTTTCGGTCACGATGACTGAAACCTGGAGCAGAACTGTAACATTCGCATGCAAAGTATCAAACAAAACCTACTTCAAAATTTTAAGGAAGACATTCTTGCTCTGAACACAACTACAACATGACATGAATTCTGCATTGAGTATTGTAAAGCCTGTTTGCTGCAATACTTTGCAAACTTGATCAGATTTATGTGAGTCTTCGGTTAGTGGCAGTTTGGTTCCAGCTGAACATGATGTTCAGGAAGTTGCTGAATAAATGATTTCTCACATTTCACCAGATAATATTTCAGCTGTTGAAGGTGGGCGACTGAGTCATTATTCAGATTTTGTCCACAGTATCAGACCACAGATTAAAATTTGACATTTTTTTTTGCAGAAACTGTAATACATTGTTTGAATTATTGGACTCAGAAAGAAAAACATGTTTCTTATGTTTAGTGTCTGCAGTTTATGAAATGCAACTGCAGGCTTCAACTCCACTTGCACTGGTGAAGTTATAGTTATCTGCTGTAAATTTGGCAAAAGGAAGTTGTTCCATTCCAGAAACAACAACTGCTGTTCAGCGTGAACAGCAGTTGCCAAGATCAGGGGAATTTATTACTGCCAAATTCTTCAAGCAACAAGGGAAAGCCAAGCCCTATCAGTTGTTCCCCCGGAGAAAACTGTTCAACTAATCCAAAGAGTTAAATAATGTCTTGTAAACCGCCAGCTGAAGGGGTCTTGTCACTTTTCAGCCAACATGTCCACTTTTAGATTCTTTAATATTTCCTGCTCTTTTCACAAAGATTATTGTTCTTCATATACTGCACATATAATGCTTACATCTGTCAAAATTGTATGAGTACAATACATACACTGTGGTGCACTAGACATATGCCTGCACAGATTCAAAAAATGCGAAAGAAAAATCCATTTACGAGAAGTGAAATGGCCAGGAAAAAATCTTGAGATGATTCCATTCATTCTTTGCATGACAGTAGCACAAACAAGGGACTGATAACTGCACTTAATGTCTTCAATATGCAACTGCTGCAGCACAGAGTAAAGGACACTAAAGTCAATGTTGAAGTAGTGCTGGATTATTACAAATCTCAACAGTGTTACTGCATCGTAACACACTGCACACTGAAAAATAAATTATATACACTAAAATCAGTCTAACAGCTTTTGCACTTGAATGAGCAAAAACAGCTTCCATAGAATTTAATACTCTAATATTTGCTGTCTGATGATAAAAGACATGATATATGTATCTTCATGCATAAAAACACCAAACATGTGTAACTGCAAAACAGCATGTGTTAATATCAGAAATACAGTAAGCTTTCTCACAAAAGTGACACAAAGTAAGCAAAAAGTTACCGGTAAGCGTCCAAGCCCTTGTGTGAATTTCCGTTAATCCTCTCATTGAGAGCCAGTGATCAATACTGTTCACAGCCCTGGGTTTACAGAAACTGAATTTGGGGAGAGGTGCACATGTTTCTCTGGTGAATGAAAGCCTGCCCTTTCCAGCAGCTCCCTCTGTCTCCTCTGTTTCTGTCCTTCTTCTTCCTCTCCACCCCCCTCACTCCGGACTTTTACTGGCCTACAGCCACCTTCAATTACCATGGGTGGAAAGAGAAGCAGATAAGGAGAGCATGAAATAGTGAAACAGACAGCCCATCTCTGACAGTCCAAAAGGAAAATAATAGTAATGAGCACAACCTCCTTCCAAGTGTTGAGGGTTTGGATCGTGTGTGGGTTGCTATGGGCATAACCAGAGAACATGGAGTTTTCTGGATCCAGGACAAGAACTGGATCAGCGACAAGTTTTAGTATACTGAGACACACATAATGTACACTGTACCTTCAACAGGACCTGAAGTGCTCTTTGAATTTCTCCACCATGCCACATTTAAAAACCCATTCCACTTTATCACCAAATGGACAGCAGATTATGGTCTACAAGTCAGCAATGAACAAGGTGCGAAAAAGCTACTGCAGTCCTTTCTCTGCACGAACAGCTGGAAGTCGTTAGAAATGCAGAGCTGAATCTGTTATCTGCAGAGCAGGCAGATCTCAGTTTGATCCACTCTAACAAGTTTTATCATGTTTATACTTGGTGGTAGGCTGCTCTGCATCAACTGACAACAGCCTCACTGTTTGCAGGCTCTCCTCGAGTGTCTAGAAAGCACAACAGTGTTCTGCAGACTGTGAAACTTATTTATTCACTTTAAAATGAAAACAAGGTTATATAGTTGTAATTTTGTTGCAGGCTGTGAGTTGTGTTGCTACATTATCATATAGTATAGTAGAGTGTATGAGATTAATATTGTAATGTTGTTGTAAAGTCATCTAAAACATTGCAAAAGAAGCCGTGGGGGGTACTAATTTTGACAAGTCATGGTGTCATTGAACAGGTGCTGATGTCATCAGACGTCATCCTATGCTGAGATGGAGCAGCAGTGGTTTTTCTGATCACGGCCTGGTTGACCCTGAGCCTCAGCACACTCTGCTGGATCGCACATGCAAATACTGAGCTGGTGTTTGGAGCCTGGGAGTGGCCAACCTGCTGATGAGACTAGACTTTCCAATGCTGAGTAATCCTCAGTCTCTAGACTGGTGTCTGGTTTGTAACCAACAGGAGGTGCACAGCGATCAAAACCCTGGGGCAGAAAATCTGTGTCCTTATTTTGTGTGTCCTTCAAGAAGCAACAGTATTTCAGTGAATTCTGTTGTCTTCTGGGGATTATTGACAAATATGACCATGGGTGGTGGCCATATTTGGAAATGTGACATTGATTATATTTAGCAATGAGATGATTAGGGTTACATAATAAATTTGTTTGAGGTAGGATAAGAGGGCACACTGGTTTTATTGCTATATATCAAATTGCACCGAAAACAACTGCAGCAAATTTGATGTAATTAAAATAAATTGCCACAATACAATCAAGTAAATAAAACTGCGTGCCAAGTGGGTAAAGTCAGTTTGAAACAAAACATTGGGCACGGTTTATTACATCAAATTGTGGGAATAGGTGAAATAATTTGTTTACAGAAATTATGTAATTGTGTGCTTAAAATAATGAAAGTGAGGGAACTATTCACATCTAAACAAGGGCATGAGATCTATTAAATGTGCACACAACATCACATGTGCAGTTGTGGCTTCTAAAATATTTTCTATCCTTCAGTTGCTGCTGGACCCTGTTATACAGTGGTGGCCCACAGCCGTGCTCCCAGACCTTTCATGCTTGTGACCCCTTAATACAAAGCAACGTGTTACCCCTTTTGTCAGGACATTATATTAGTTTATGCATACCACATGCTTTTGTGTGTGTGACATATAAACTGTGCACTCCTCTGGCATAACACTCAAATAGTTATGTTCAGAGACAGGATGTTAAAGAGCTCTGGGTGTTGCCAGAAACCCACGCACCTGATAACTACAAACTTTTGACTTCCATATAGATAACAAATTGGCCCTCAGGCAATCTTATGAGAAAAAGGCAGATCAAAGATGCTCAAATGTCAGTTAAAGGCCTCCTCTCTACTTGGCTATTCATAACTGCAAGTTGATAACTGCTCCCATGGTATTGCCCCGCAGCCTCAAACAAAAGGAATAAAGACCTTTTAAAAGATTCTTGCATTGCCCTTTAACTCTTTTCCCCTCATGATCATCAGGGGACCTGTTTTGTGCCAGAATTTTTAACATTTGTGGAAAAAAAGCAGAGCAAATATGAATTCCAGTCTCATGTCACTTTTGCAAAAGAGTGAAATCATTTTGAAGCCATTTAATAAGCTGAATTTTTAAAACAAACATGCAATTGGTTTGCACAAATGCTAAAAATTGTGCATACAAATAATGAGGACGCAAATGAACCAGAATGAGGTTTATCTGCCCACACAGCAGCTTCTCATTCTGCCAATTATGTTACAATGTGTGAATGTGGTAAAAACTTCTGTCAGTAGACTTAATGAAATCTAGAGTTGGACCTAACAGCACTCTGCTCACTTTCACTTTTACATAACACAATAACACATTTGGCTTATTAACTATCAACTACAATTTAGTGTCTGGCAGTTCTCTGAAACTTTTTAAATAACTGTGTTAGGACAACATAAAACCTCTCTCTCTCTAATAACCTCTGATTCTGTGCCATCACTTTGAAGCTAAACTGTACTGGGTCTTTTAATCAACTCACATGCATTAAAGCGTATTTATCGTGATCACATGTATGGTTTGCCACAGAAATAAATAGTGAGCTTGTCTCAGGCAAGTGGTTAAGCCCAGAAAGAACATTTCGGAGGATAATCATGGATTAGTAATAGTTTCCATGACAGAGGTGGCCATAGCATCCTTTGATGGAACAAAACAGAGCAGGGAATGGCACACATGATGCTGCAGTCGCAGAGGAGGTGGAGGATGACGATCTACAGTCGATGGGCTTCTCAGAGGAAACAAACATGAGCCAGGAAAGACACTAAGAAGAGCTACATGCTGAGCTCCTCCTGTGTTTCCCCCTTAAACGTGTTTCTCCATTAGATTTTAGTTGTGGAAAACACTCATTCATTATATTTTCACCTCATTAAGTCCTTTTGTGTGCTGCAGGATGGGTGGAGCTTTCCCCAGGGTACATTGATCACAAAGCAGGGAAATCCCCCAGACAGCGTCAGTCTATTGCAGGGCTAATACAGATAGATAAACATGGCACCTCATACCTAAAACAATTTGGAGTCTCAATTCCACTTGACCAGCACATTTTTGGGCTGGAAAGTCCACACAGGAAAGCTCAGGCCAGCTCTTTGTTGCTGTGAAGCAACAGTGCCACAACAATATCCGAAGAGTCACCATATTGGAAATGTTGCTATTTGTGACATTGTTTGTTCTCATTGCTACAACAACCTCGTGTCAGCATGGAGAGTACTGTAGGTCATTAACTTTTCCGTTAACAGCCAAACTCATGTTGTAATCACTGAAGTCAAAGGAAATATAATTAAGATTTGGAAAACACTTTTTTGCAACCAAGAATAAGTAGAGGTTGGATTTCTAATCATTGGGAACAACATCTTTACAGCACTACAGTACTCCTAAAATCTGGACAGATTTTAAAGCCACTATGAGCAAAATTTCAATGTGATTATAGCATTTTTGCCATTTGGATTGCATTAGTTTTGGTCCATAGAAAATTGAGACCATATATAAACTGGTGCCACCATGTTCCATTCTCAGTGTCTCCCGTTCAGATTATGTGGGGGGGGCAGCAAATGTCAAAAGCACTGCCACAGTGTCTTTTTTGATATAACCACTGGGATGTGGTTATATCAAGTTGGACATTTTCCAATCCTGTAAATAGAGGCTTTAAGGAATATATGGATTTCTATATACAACATCTGTACTGTGTAACATCCAGGTTATGATGAATGTTTTAATTTTAATAAATGCTCAAGTGTCTTATAAAATCTGTCACAATACAATCAGTAGGACTACAGACAACTCTAAGCTGTACTATTCTTGATACTTTTAAATATTCTACCATTTTGTCCTCATCTGAAAAACTACCATATCAGGTAAACAAACACATTACCATCGTTTTTCCTGCCTTTGCTCCAGTAATTACACTGACTCTCAATGTGCATGACAGATATGGCTGTGATCATGAGTCTGAACCATTGACTCACTCATGAATTTCTAAAAAAAAAAGCATTAGTCTGATCACAAAAGTTGATACCATTTTTTGGGTTTTATTATAAAGAACAGATGTTTAAAGAAAATTCAGACTTGTGAAATCATTTTAAATAAAACTATCACATAAAGATGGTATTTTTGTACAAATATATACTGTTACCGCTCTCTGTAGGTGTTGTTTGCGGTAACCTGCTTTGTTGATCCTAGAAGTTCAAATTTTGTATTTGCGTTTCGTCAGGTTTCAGTTGGAATGCATATTTACATAGAAAATTCAATTTATTTGGCCAAACACATATTAACAAAACAATCAATTCAGCACCTTTTACTCCTTTAAACTCAATATTCAACCGTCCACATAGACTTTTTTTTCCCTCTATGGGCGATTCCTCAACCTCCGGGGTGCTGGCTGAGGTGTCCCAGTGGTGGCGTTGAGCTGAGCACACCCAGAAGTGACGCAGACACCTGGTGGTCCTCTGAGACCTGGGTGGCCCCTGAGTCCTGGCCGGCCTACATGTCCCCTCTCACCCTGCTTCCCTGGCTGGCCGTTAAAGGCCCTTCCAGAACGTCCACGCTGACCTGTGATTGAGGCAAAAATGTTGTTTAGTCTTTGCGCCTCCCAGTCTGCTCAGCTATCTGTTTTCACAGATTCCAAGAACTGTACATTTACAGAGAAAAATCATTTCTTTTTTGGCAACAACACATCCCTCTTACAGTAAGGCAACACCACCCCCCTTTTCCTGGGATTTGAAGCACAGACTCAGCTGAATACAATTTTTACGCACAGGCACAGATGTGGACATCAACTGAACTTTTCAAAAAGAAAAAAAAAACCCATCTAATTTGAACCAAGTCACCAAACAACATTAAAATTTTGGAAGATTAACTTACCCTTTGGTCCCTGGTCTCCAGTGTAACCAGGTAGACCGTAACCCTTGGCTCCTTTATCACCTTGTTCCCCTCTGTCACCTGGACACCAGACACACACACACTTTTTTCTTAGGAGGAATGACAGCAGACAGGCCAAAATACTATTCTCCCAGGAATGAGCTGTACTCAAGAACACGCCGTTCATGTTGATTAAAGACCATATGTGTTACTGAGATCATTGTTAAATAAATGTTTAAAATACCTTGTAAATATTCTTCGATTTCATTGGCTTGGCATGGGAATATACCATCAGTATGACATCATGCTAGGGCCTCTAACCATGAATTAGAGCTGAGAACGTACATGTTAGCCTACAAGTTTTACAACGCTGTACTGTACTTAATTCAGCAGTTTTACACAGAGTGGTTCTTAATGAATGGTGGTCAAGTGTTTTTTACCAATGATGGAAAGTATCGAGGTATATTTATTCATGTAGTGTACTTAAAGGTGCAGTGTGTAAGATTTAGTGGCATCTAGCAGTGAGGTTGCAGATTGCAACCAACTGAACACCCAAACCTCTCCCTCTCCAAGCGTGTAGGAGAATCTATGGTGGCCGCGAAAAACGCGAAAGCCCCCCTCTAGAGCCAGTGTTTGGTTTGTCCATTCTGGGCTACTGTAGAAACATGGCGGTGCAACATGGCAGGCTCCATGTAAGAGGACCCGCTCCCTCTGTAGATATAAAGTGCACAGTCTAAGGTAGTGAAAACACAATGATTCTTATTTTCAGGTGATTATACACTTATTAAAACACACTTATGGATATTATATTCCATTTCTGCCAAATCCGTTGCACTAGATGCCACTAAGTTCTACACACTTCGCCTTTAAGTCCAATGTTGAGGCATTATACTTGAGTATTTCCATTTTACACTACTTAATATTTTCAGTCCAACACAGTTCAGAGGGAAATATGTACTCTTACTCCAATACATTTATTTGACTATTAGTTACTAGTTTCTTTTGTTGTTAATATTTTACGCACAAAATATGATGAGCTGTATTCCAGCGATTTAATATTGTTCTTCCATAAAGTTGAGGGACTTGTGAGAGACAGATTTTAAAAAATAAAGGTCAAAATTGACGCAGCAACGGCTAATGTATCCTGACTGTTAGTCTCAACTACTAACCCAGCTCCCAAAATCCTGGAAACTACACTACCCATAATTCAACCTGATGACATTTTTCATGAAAACCTTCCTGCCTGGTACATGCCCACATCTTTCAAATTCCACACCCCAGTTTTTAACACAGGCTTTCTGTTAAAATGTTTTAACAAATGATTTTAACAGGCTGAGTTTTACTTTCTTTGAAAAAGTAACCTGAACAATTTGGAATTTTTTTTAATGCATAAATACATGCTTTTACTTGTGATGTAGTATTTCTACTTGGTGGTATTGATCATAGTTAAACACATCCCACGACTCTCTAAATCCGGTGCTTGGACGTTGTGCTCATAAGTTTACATACCCTGGTAGAATTTGTGAAATATTGGCCATTTTTTGGAAAATATGACTGATGATGCTGAATTTTTCTTTTTTTATTTAGGGATAGTTGTCAGGTGAAGCCATTTATTTTCACATAATTGTGTTTGCCCTTTTTAAATCATAATGATAACTGAAATCACCAAAATGGCCCTGATCAAAAGTTTACAAACCCTTGAATGTTTGGCCTGATAATAAACACACAAGTCGACACACACAGGTTTAAATGGCTATGAACGGTAAGTTTCCACACCTGTGAGAGACCCTGCACATTTCATCCAGGGCTGCTCTGACTTTCCTGGATAGTGAGCCATGAGGTAAGCAAAAGAACTGTCAAGGACCTCCGAGAAAAGGGAGTTGAACTTTATAAATCAGGAAAAGGATATAAAAACATATCCAAAGATTTGAAAATGCCAATCAGTAGTGTTCAAGCTCTGATGAAGAAGTGGAAAATTAATGGTTCTGTTGATACCAAGCCACAGTCAGGTGGAACAACAAAGATTTCAGCCACAATTGCCAGGAAAATTGTTCAGATTGCAAAGAAAAACCAACATGCAACTTCAGCTGAAAGTTGCATGTGGCTGTTTCAAGATGCACAGTTCCCAGAAAAAAGCCGTTACTGCACCAGTGCCACAAAACAGCCCACTTACAATATGCCAAACAGCACCTAGACAAGCCTCAAAACTTGTGGAACAAAGTTATTTGGAGTGATGAGACCAAAATTGAGTTTTATGGTCACAACTATAGACACTATGAATGCTAAATGTCTTGCAGATTCTGCCAGGGTACGTAAACTTATGAGCACAACTCTATGCAACACCACCTTTTTCCAACAAAGTCCCATCTACGTCAAACCAGTGAGAAAAACACAAATATAGAAATCTGTCATGTGAAAAAAACAAAACCATTTTAACTTTGGCAGAAAGTTTTGTGTTCAGATTGGACGCCATCAATCATAGTAAGAAGATGATTAAGAAAAGAAGTTTTCAGGGCCCTCAAGTAAAGAGTCTTGTTCTCCCTAAAACAAGCACAGGTGAATTATAGTTATGACGACAATCACATTCATAAATGTAATCCATCAGTTTTGTTTTTCCACACCTGTTTCTCCTTGTCGGCCCGGATCTCCAGCTTCTCCGTAGAATCCCTGCTGGCCCACTTCTCCATCAACACCATCATTACCAGGGTCACCCTGACAACATCATCAATAGGAAAAATATATTGTTAATCTTTTCTATGTTTTCAGTGAAAACCTTGCAATGTTTTTTTCTTCTTAGATGCTTTTTCAAGTCATGAATTAAGGTTCCACTCTCCTCGGACCAGCGCTGTGCACAAAAACTGGAAAGATTTATTGGGCTGATCACTCATACTCTGCTTGGAAAACACTGTACAGTACTGGTACATCACTACTCTTGGTTTGGCATTAAAAACCACAACATGAGGCTTACTAACCATAATCTAATATAGTGGAATATTTTTTATATAGTCATGGCTTCAAGATCATTTATCAGCATGAGAGTCATTGTGATTAAAGAAGTTGTGGAACATGAACCGCTTCTACACTGCATAATAATGTGAAAAAGCCTTTCCAATCCAAGGCCAGACTTGATACTCTCCAAAAACCATTCAACACAGACCAAGTGTCTAGTCTGTGACTCCTTATTTGTCCTCATGGAGACGTGGAAAATCGTAATGTTTTCATTCCAAGCTGTTCTGCCAAATACTTCAGCTCGCTTAGTCCAGTCCAGACCCTTGCAATGTGTTTGCATTTTACTTAGCCAGAGAGACAGAAACAAACAATGTATGGAGAATAGACTGTGCTCCAGCTGTACCACTATCTAGAGATCAAACTGATAATACTGTAAAACAAAAACAAAAAACAAACATACGTACACACACACACACACACACACACATACACACAAAAGAGTGTGTCTATAGACTGGTGTATTATAGTTTGATCATGATCAATGGAAAACCCAAACTCACAGGAGGTCCAGGTGGTCCTTTCTGTCCAGGTGGACCTGGAGGACCCATAGGCACATCCCCATAGAGAGGACAAACAGCAGCACACGTCCTTTTCACTGAGTTGGCAAAGGTGGACATCTGCTCCAGGACCACTTTCTTACAGACCTCAATCACGTGTTGAGCGGGAAGGGTCGGGCCCTGTGTAACAAATCATTACCACATCCATCACTGGAAGTGACCCAACTCTGGGACATGTAATATGGAATATTGCAGGACAGGACATGCTGAAGCAATGGCAGCCCCTCAGAGGAAATGCAGCGAACAAATGAAGCCAAGAATATTTCCTTAGGCTCATTATGGATTTATAGCCACACTAAATGAAACCCTTGCTGTGAGTCACAACTAACTACAGGCTAATGAGAAGCTGTTTAAATGTGTTCTTGACACCAAAGTTGTTACCAAACTCTGCGTGTGTGCCAGTCAGTCAAATTACTTGTACAAATGATTACTTTGCTGTTACTGTGCTATCATTCATATAGATGAAGTGCTAGTTATAGTAGAGACTGAAGAGCCATGCTTTGCATCATGATTACAGTGTTGATTACATCAAATACTATACTGTAGCACTATAAAGTTTGTGGTATGAGCCAAAAAACAAAAATTCAGATGCTTGTATTTTACTTACTGGTGGGCCTGGGGGCCCCTGAAAGCCATCTGGTCCTCCTTCACCTCGAACTCCTTTGACTCCAATGGGACCTGAACGTCCAGGTGGGCCAGCCGGGCCGCGCTTACCCCGTCCTCCCTGAGGACCCTGCTCACCCCTGTCTCCAGCCTACAGAACAGATTAACAATATTGGTCATATCAAGTGCATCCATCAGAAAAAAAATGAGAAATAGGTCATGTGCGCAAGGGCACAAACTTTATGGACAGCAGTAACAACTCAAAAAGCTAATTATATCATAGTAACTAACAGTAACACAGTAAACAAACAACAGTGACATTCTGCAAACTAGCAAGTAACCAAATGCCAGTGGTTTAAGTAAATATTAGCAGACATGCAAAGTGCTAGCAAAATTTTAAATGTGGAAATACACAAAAAATACAATAGAGGCATAATATATTATTGAATAAACTCTCTGGAGAGTTTCATTTAAATGTCAGAATGAGATTAAAACATGACCGAGAACTATGTTTGATGTTGAAATGAGGAGGATTCAGTTTTGTACAATTCTGGGTGATACCACTCTTCTCCTATCTTAATGGTCCAGTGTTTAGAATTTAGAATATAATATTCATAAGTATGTTTTAATTAGTGTATAATCACCTGAAAATAAGAATTGTTGTGTTTTTGTTAGCTAAGAATGAGCCCTTTATATCTTCCACGGAGCCTGCCATGTTGCACCGCCATGTTTCTACAGTAGCCCAGAACGGACAAACAAAACATTGGCCCTAGAGAGGGCATTTTGCATTTTTCGAGTTTCATGGCCACCCTAAGTTCTTCTGCATGCTTGGAAGGGGAGTGAACAGGGGTCGTAATCTGCAACCTCACCGCTAGATGCAACTAAATCTTACACGCTGGTTCTTTAATATGTTGGTAATGTTTTGAATGTTATTCAATGGACTGATTATACTTTTCAAGCCAGTAAAGGTTATGTAATCTTGCAGCAATACCAAATTCATTCAGGTGTTCTCATCAGTGGAAACTGGTCATGATCTCTCTTTTAATTAAATTGGAGGACTGGAGTGGAATTTTAGTGAAGTATATGGGGTATACCAAAACTCTTAAGTAGTAGTTAAGTGCTTTTTTCAGTTGTTACTGTTATTAGTTAATTATAACACCTTTTAAATACAAGCACATTTTCTGTAACTGAAACTCTAACAACAAAATCACACCTCACCTTTCCTTTTGGGCCCTTTACTGCTTTTTCTCCCTGTAAAAAAAGAACTAATTAATGTAATGAAGAAAAACATGTGGAGGTGTATAAAGATGAGCAGACAGGATAAATATTTAAGGCAGTACCTGTGCACCTTTAACTCCTTGGATTCCCTGGATTCCTGTGCTACCCTTTACAAGGCAAATGAAAAATAAAACATTTTTAGAAGCTTGCAAATATTTGAAATATGTGAATTTTTAAATTGACCAGTCAACAAGAGCATCTGTCAAACTGCCACAGTGATTGTAAAAGTAATATCAGGATTATAAGTATAGCTTTAAGCTGTATAGTTTTTTTGTCTGTTTATTTCTTCTAGTTTGTTGTGTGTGTTATGGCTGATGACATGTCCAAATAAGATCAAATTTAGATTTCGGCATGCAATGTTGTCTGTCCATGTGACTTTTTTTGGCACCACCAAATCCTATACATAGGGGCTTTAAAATTGTACATTTTGTTAGTCAACTTTAGGTGTTTTAGAGTTCAGTCTCTCTAATCTGTTTATTTGCTTCTTCATCTCGTGCTGTATTTTGATAACTACATTCTATATGTATGATTTATCGATTCTATATGTTAATTAATGTTTTGGAGTGGTGGATTATGGTGCACGCGTGATTTTTGTTTTGATGCATTTTTTCTCAGTGACTTTGGCTCATTGTTGAAATCCATTATAACTGCTGTAAGTCCCAGCTCATTGTAGCTGCCATCCTCTACAAAAAAGTATGTTACAAACATTTCATTTTTAAAGCCCCCTTTCAAGTCTACATGGGTAAGTGCTTATTACTCGTACTGTAGGTTTTCAATGAAGAATTTAGGTCCTGTGTGGGATTCTTAGACCAAACCTGATGATGTACAATATCCTAAATAATTGACACAACAATTAATAATTAGGACAAGGTGACATTGCCTATTCTGTGTTCAGCAAATTAATCATTTCTCCTACATCAACCCTGTTTCATTCATCATCACACATAAAAGTCTACGTGAGTCATAAGACAAAGGCCTTCCCTTTCACACTAATGTTCATCCAACATCAGCTGTGGGTTAACAGCTTGGTGTGGAGGAGGTATCAGAGATGAGGGCTAAAAGGAAATCTGGTAAATATTTCAGTATACTGTACCTCAAACATGATTTCTTATTTTCTTAATTTCCCTCACTAGATAATAACCCTGGGAACTGTCATATTCAATTTTTCTACAAATTAAAATGCTTCTGAACATTGCGAACATTTGTTTGCTTTATGGCATGCCACAAAAACATAAACAGCTGAAAAGCGGTTTCTGCAGAAATATCTGTCTCTGTAATTGGCGTGGAATGTTCTGTAAACACAAAGACCAGGTCCTGAGGGGGAGTTTAGCGCTGGTCATGACCTTCTGTCCAGATGGGGAGAATAGGACACACTCAGCCAATATCCTACAAGAGAAAGCACTCTGGATATCTAACTGAATTACTTGCTGAATTGCTTGTTCTGTCTTCTCATGGTTTTTTTTTCAATTATTTATCATGAGTTTTGTGATTGATATGGCGATCAAACCTTTCTAACAGGTCTGCCCTAAAAGGGTGCAGGAATTTGAGGAATGGATTTGTAATACAAAACTTTCACAAATTGTTTAACCCAGAAAATACTTCCTGAATGGCTGATGGCAGCATTAAACAGTAATTTTACCTTCATTTTCTATTTCTAATGGGAAATGGATGAGGATGTATTACCTTGGTTCCTGGTTTTCCAGGCACACCCACGTGTCCCTGTGAAGATATGCCATGGTTTAATGGCTCGAGGAAAATGAACTAGTATTTGGAGGAGTTTAGAAAATTCATCTGGAGTACTTACAGTAGGTCCCGGTGGGCCGATAAATCCAGGTCTTCCTGGCTTCCCTGCAGAACCCTTGTAACCTCTTGGGCCCTCAAGAATAAAACATTTATTAAACCGACCTAAGGGACTGCTTTATTCTTTGTCGTTTTCCTTTAAGATGGTAAACTACTTTACCTACAAAATGTATTATGTGCTTGTCTTCAGTGATTGAAATGCCTGAAAAAGTGACTTACAGTTTGGCCTTGGGGACCCATTTCTCCTGCTGCCCCCAGGGTGCCTTTCTCTCCCTGTAAAAGACACAAACCGCAACAAATAAATCTTCCAAAAACAACACAATTGTACATTTATTTACAAAACCAAACAAGATCAGTCATTTACCTTTGCTCCACTTCGTCCGAGTTTTCCACTGAGGCCTTGTGGTCCTTGATAAGCCTGTGTAGAAACGATGACACTTAGAAATACAAGTGGATTGCTTCCATAATTCATCATTAAGATATCAATGTCAACAGTATACGATACCTCTATTCCCGGGTCACCATCTCTGCCTGTTAACCCCGGATCTCCAATAATGCCCTGAGGAAACACTATCGTTAGTATAAAACAGTCAAATTATTTTGGTAGTGTAAGTGAGCGTTCAGGTGTGAGGTTGTGGGTGTGTCCGCAGTGAATTACCTTTGGTCCAATGGTGCCAGCTCTGCCCACAGGTCCTTGGACCCCCTAGTTTTCACAAGTTCAGACAAAAAACATATCCATCAACTTTAAAATGCAAATAATTCACTTTCAGATATTTGTGATGTTTGAAATATTGGTGGAAAACAAAGCAAACAGAAGGGAAACATCATGATCATACTATTGCAATCAATTTGTGATACATACAGGCTTCCCTTTCTCTCCAGGAGTTCCCCTCTCTCCAGGATCTCCCACAATACCCTGTTAAACACCATTTGAAACAAAAATTACATTTATGCACCCCATTTCATCCAAGAAGCAACATGGTGTACCAAGGAGCCCTCCTTCATATACAATAGAGTAGGTGATCGTTGCGGTTGAGGTTCCTCTTTCAGTGACTCACCAGTTTATGTTGATATAGTTCAGGCCCTCAGATCTCAGCCAGAATCCAGCCACATGAACTAATGTTGTTTATGGAGACGGCACATAAACCAAAAACATAGCTCTATTCCAGTGTATTACCACATTAAAAATGATTTACTGGCTCTCCGTGCACGCATGAGGGGATTTTGAAGGTAGACAAAGAATTAAGAGTGTCTTATTATGGATCATGGAACAGGGAATCCCACAACCCACCTGCTTTCCTTGGGGCCCAGAGCGCCCAGCTGCACCAGTGGTCCCTTTTTCTCCCTACAAATTAAATAAAACCATGATGTCAACAAATCATAATATCTAGATGATAAAAAACAGACAAATGGGAAGGAAAGATCAATACCTTAACTCCTTGAAACCCAGGAATTCCTTCGTATCCTATTTCACCTTTAGCGCCCTTCAAGGAGGCCAAAATGTTAATTATACAGCAATTACATGATCACTTGCAAAAGAGCTCACCGCTGTGTCTGAAAGGTTAACGTACAACTTCTCCTGGTTTCCCAGTCTCTCCAATGTCTCCAGGTGGCCCCCGAACTCCCTTTAATTACAGGCAGAATGTCAAGCCTTTGAGTTATCTATAAAGTTGTACAACTGCAACAACAAACTGCACAAAAATCCAATGAAAAGTCTGTAACTTCATTAGCTGGCTGCAGAATGCATCATTAAAGTCGTCCAATTAAAGCTTTAAACCCAGCAGAGGAGTTTACCTTGAAGCCTGCTGCCCCTTTTAATCCTTTCAGTCCCTTAGGGCCTCTGTCTCCCTGTTAATACAACATCTCGTTAATATAGATTTGCAACATTTCAGGGTAAAGAAAATAATCATCTGAGAGTAATAAATTACCACTTGGCCCCAGAGTCCTCTCATTCCTTTCTCGCCTTTGATTCCCTCTTCACCCTGAGGATGTGTGTGTGTGAGGTTTCATTAATGGATATTGAGAACAGGCCAAACTGAAGTGTAATCCTGATACGAGCATATAAACAGATCTTACCTTTGGGCCTGGCTCACCAACGTTGCCATAGTCTCCTGTGTTTCCCCTGATCCCCTGTAATACAAGTTTGACTTAATCACAAGTGAGACTTGTTGCACTGCAACTATCAGTTTATGAATCAACTAGCTTGAGAAATAGAGCGTAAAATGTGAACATGATGAACTGTTTCCACTGAGAGACGTCTCTAATAAGTTATGGGAAATTAAACTTTGGACGCATCAGCCACACAAACTGTTTAGTTATGACAGCATTTGCTCCTTAATTAAACACATGGGAAGTAGCAGCTGACTTTTCTGGGAAACTACTGACCCAGCATTTCACCTGTGCTGTGACGTGGTCATTTGTTTGTTTCTGTTTTAACAGAAGTGTGTATTTTGTTTAAAGCATCCAAGTAGGGCTAATTGAACTGTCCTGTCTAAACTTCAAGCTGATACTATAGGCACCAAAGATGTATAGCCTACAGCTGGTCTTTCTTGCCAAATGCAATTAGGATGCTGGATTCAAGGCTGCTTTGAATTTCACTTCTCCCATTTTGTTTTATCATAATGTATTTTCTACTGTATTTATGTATTTTAATATTTCTTCCCATCACTTGTACTGTATTGTCAATCATTTTGTATTTTTTTAACGCTATGTGGTGAAGCCAAAGATAATCTTCCATAACATGGACATTAAAGTTGCTAACTAACTAATAGTTTGACGTTTTGGGAAATACACATTTACTTTCTTGCTGAGAGTTAGAGGAAAAGATCAAAACCATTTTTATTTCTCATTTCTCATCTAACTCTGGGCAAGAATGGGGAAGTGTGTTTCTCAAAATGTTGAACTATTCCTTTTGCATAAGCTTTAAAGCTCATATTACAAATAAAGGCTATATAAAGGTTCATATAAGCTTATTACAAGACAAGTATTGCATTCGATAAATTTCAGTCAAACTCAAATTAGCCACATTAGTGGAAAATTTATACATGCATATTCAGCAGGATTTAGGAAATATTACTCATAAATATAACAAAATGGACAACTATCATTTGCACAGATGCTGACTTCCTCAGTAGTAGAAAGAAAACTGTTTTCCACTTGGCTCCGTTTCACTGAGTCAACAAACACGTTAAACAAGGCCAGGATGCCTTTGTGTTGTCGGTTTATTTGATCATCTCACCTAAGACTGTTTTTAAGCAAAGTCAGCTGGGCGGAGGTTAACCTCAGAGATGGCCGACAGAACGGCGAGAGTCATGAGCGTGAACTTTACGACATTTCTAGGGCGGTATAGCTCCGACAAACGAAGGACCACACATGAGATGGACAGTTCATATATCTGTGCCAGGAAATGCCCTCCTCAGATGCCAGCAGGGGAAGAGATAAACATGTTGAGGCTCTTATGATTCACAAGCTGGCAAGAGGTCAAAACTCTAACGAGTCACACAAGACAGATGTTTACTCCCAGATGAGCTACAGCTGCAATCCAGGACATGAATATGTAGCATGAACAGCTCTGGAATTGTGCTCTGTGTGTACGTGTGTCTACCGGTGGACATATGTCTGTGCAGGCAGCATGGGGGATTTCCTTGAGTGCAAAGGGCATGTTAAACGCCAAACCATCACATAAGTATATAAAAAAAACACTCCTTCTTTAAACACATGTTCTCTGGACTTTGTTTAACAGACACTCAGATCTGCTCCAACATAACAGTGACTGCTAAGCATCAAAGAGATTAACAAATCGTAAATTTAAAGTGGAAATAATCACGTCTGCAGCTCCCTGAAGAATATGAATGTGAGTGTATTTGTTCATTCACTGATCCATGTGTAGCTGGCTCCTGCAGCAGAACACTTTTCTTCTTCTTCATTATCATTTTCAACCCTCTTCCTCTCTTTCCTAATATGGTCTTCCGGTGGTGAACAGGGTTAGCCTTATCCACAAAAATAAAGCATTTACAAAAGAAAACATTTGACAAATTTCACACAGCAGTTACGCAGACTAATGCCACTCATTACAGACACTTGGAGGGTGGTTATTGCTCAACTGCCTGTTTTTCCTGTGTGTGTGGGATTCATTACATTTGGCTCCGTTTCTTCCAAATGGAAAAGCAAAACCATTAGGAATCTTGTGATCTTTTGCCAGTTAAATCCTATATTCTAAAGCAAAAGGGCCTGTGTTTTAAGATGCAAATGGCTATTTCAGAACAACGAAAACAAATTTATTGTCACATCCGTATTGGTTCGTGTTTATCTTGGCTTCCCTCTAAATCTTTAGCAAAGCAGACATGAGTTTTGAAACTATGAAAGGAGCCCCTGTGTTTACTATCGCTAAGCGCTTCTGCTTCCAGATCTGTTTCCATCCTGTCGTGTCTCAGTTGTGCTTCTATTGCCATTTTCCACAGCTTTGCTGCTGTCTCACGAATGAGTTTTACAATGTCATTTACCCACAATTCAGTTTAACTCTTTCTTGTGCAGCCAGAGGAAGCGGGTGCTGCTCACGCAAAGAACACAATGACTAAACACACCAGAGCACTCACGTATCCAGTGTGACATAACTTTTTATCACTGAGAGACATATTGTACATTTATTTACCCAGTTTCCTTGTCTTCCCTGGTCTCCGGTGTTTCCTGGAAGACCTTCGTGACCCTGCAGAAGAATTTTTAAAAAGTCAACATGTCTCAACTTGCCTTATTAATATGTTCAGCCAATTTTCACTGCATATGTGCACTCACCTTTGGCCCCGGAGGGCCCTGAATTCCAGGTTGTCCATGCATACATTTGCAAGACGCTCTTCCAGCTGTCAGGCCAATCTCTGCGTACCCTCCACACTGCCACAGTGAGAAAGGTGAGAGAATGGTTTTAAACTAGAAAAACATCTCTAACAGAGGGAATGAATATCTGCCAAATGGGAGCTGACTCACCACGTTGGAGAGCTCACAGCAGCCCTCTGAATAGGCCTGCTCTGGGTCACATGACACCTCCATCTGCTGGAGGTCCACCTGCAATGAGGTTGGAGATAATACAAGAAATTAAAGTTGCATCCTCAGTTGCAATATTAATTTAGAAATAGAGAAATCCGAGCTGTGAACGTACAGACACTGAGCGGTCTCCTGCAGCCCGCTTGACGATGGAGGTGTATCCTCGGCGGATGACTGGCCTCGGCTCATCAATGGACTCCACACTGACCTCTTCACAGTCTATCAGCAGCTTCACCTGGCTGCCCTTCACACTCAGCGCCAACTTGTGCCACTCGCCATCAAACAGCTTTTCCACACCATGGAAGGTCCTCAGCATCTGGCTCCCACGGGGGCTGGTGTAGAAGAAGTCCAAGGAGTGCGTGTCACCCTGGAAATGCAGGCCGACTTGCTCTCGTCCCTCGGGGTCACTGACCTGCCACAGGTTCCAGGATTTCTTAGCCGTGTCCTTGGTCACTTTAAACGTTGCGATGACGGAGTAGTCGGAGGGAAGACCATCTGGGTACACATCACTGTGACGCAAGAGTGAGGTTTAGAGGGATGGAAAACACCAAACTGTAGCTGCTTTCTTCACAAAACAACAATTAAAGGCTTTCTGTGGGAAGGGTTTTATTTATAGTAAGTAGAAACAGAGCTTTTTTAACTTTATGCTTAAATTCCACATTAGCATATGACTTGGTACATTAGTTTCAACACCCACATTTCTGTGTGACAATTTTTTGATGATGCACTGCTTAGAAAACCCTTCTTTGTGTCTTTAATTTGACCAAAGTACATTGTTACTGAACTCAAAAGGCAATGCTGCATTGATTACCAAGCAAGAAGGGTTAAAAAAAAAAAAAAAAACCCAAAACTTAGAGTCTACAGCCATGCTAGCTGCTCTGTGAGGCTGTACTTAGGCAGTGCTTTGCGTATAGCTAAATGCAAATGCCAGCATGCAAACATCCGTGCGATGCTACCACGCTGATGTACATCAGGGTACCATGACATCACTGCTGCATGAACACTACAGGGTGTGGTCAGAGGTGAGACAGACTTTAGAGTTTCAACCAGAGAGGGCAGTAAAACGCTCCATTATGATTTTAAGTTACTCTGTGATCATATTCAGCTTCATTGAAATGAACCTGGCTCATTGAGACCAGTACTGTACCTCATGGTCCTGCGTAGATGGATGGAGGGATTGACGCGGTAGGCCACCGCCTCAGGTTTAGAGCCATCCACTCGCCTCACTCCTCTCGACTCAGGCACATGAAACTCCTCCAGGAGATCAAAACCTCAAACACACACACACACCAAGCTTAGTCTGACGTCACACTGATTCAGCATCAAAGGTGCTGGATTACTTCTAAATCTTACGTCAGCGCTGATATCACTGATGTTTTAAATAGTCACATTACTCATTTTCATTAATAATACCATCTCCTCACAGGTACGATGAGATCATTTATTAAACCCATTAACACGAGGAGGCACACGGGTGGATTTGGTGACTAAATTCTAAACACTGGAAGTTTTGTGCTGCAATGAGATCAGTATGGATGAGGTGTTTTTTTGTGAAGTTAAATGTGTAGATGAAATCTGATTCCAAAAGTAATGACTCCAGTAGAAAAAAAGGTAAAAATTTGCATGAAACAAGACATAGTGGCATCTTCACATGATATCTTTAGTTGAAACCCTCAGGCTCTTGGTGAATAGCAAGAAAGGAAGACTGGTGTGTGATCGATATGTGTTGATTTTGTTTTTAATCATGTAGCCATGGCAATAAATACCAGAGCATCAGGAGATTTTAGTTTCACCCCTTGTTTGTTTTGGCATATATAATAAATTTGCGTGCAGTCAGTCAGTAGACCTACAGTATATATTAAATTTGACATAAGAATGAAAATAAGTAGTTGGAATGATTATTATTATTATTTATTTCACATATTTAGGAGTCAGTTTCTGCTTGCACATGAAGGAAAGATGTCTAATCTGTTTCGCATTTGACATAAAACATTGTGTGAACTGGTTTATGTGCTGTAGCGGGAAACTCAGTCGCAGAGTTTCAAAGGCTTATATACACAACTTAACCCCAGTGTGACCTCTTGACCTGTGAGTATCCACATAGGCACTGAGAGCAGGAAATATGACACCTCGTCCACTGCTGTGAAGCCAAATATGGACTACGAACTGACAAACACTGACATCTGCTGGTCATGATGTGGTAGGAAAGTGTTCAACCCAGAGAATTACAGTAAGAGCAGGTAAATAAATTATATTATATGAATATATATTAACTTTATTTGACCAGAAAATGCCTTGCTAAGATTAAAAACCTCCTTTTAAAGGAATGTACCAGCTAACACGTCCACCACTGGACAACTATACACAACCAGCGCATTATATTGGTGACGATTCAGTGTTAGTGTTCATTTTTATGCAGTAGTATATTCTAGTCATCAAATAAGCATGCAAAAAGTAAAACTTACTTGGCAACTTTTGACTTTGGGTGAATCCCGAGATGGCAAAGAGTGCTGCAAACACCAGCATATCTTTGTAGGCTGGCATTTTCAAATTTTGAAAGTCAGAGGCTATAAGTGCCTGCAGTAAAGCAATCAGATGAATGGATATATGAGTATAAGTTGTTAATTAGGAGTCAGTCCTCTTGCATTTATTTCGTTCCAATACCATCAACCTGTACACTTAATTGTTAAAGATTTTGGCAGATAACAATAATGATAATTAGTAAACAGGAAAAAAAAAATCAAAACATAGTATTAAAGTTCTAGGCCTGACCTATATGAATATAAAATCAAAATTGGTTAACAAATTTCCCCTAAACTCCCAATAAGATTTAAAGATTTAACAGGATTATCTTTCTACTTCATTGCTTTGTCCATGAAAACCTTTTTAAGATTCAACAAACTGGAGGACACAATTATCACTAAATACTAAATCAGATTCAGTACTGATCAAACAACTTTGTCCTGTTTCATTCTCTGAATCATCAGCAACCTCTACTTATTTCATTCACCTCCATAAAAACTACTTGCAATAAAAGATCAAATAAAATATCAGCGAATATTGTAGTTACTCACATATTCCTGAAAAACAAGGTGACAGGGCTCCTGCAGATGGGTCTATTCCAGTCCCTTGTGTGAGGATATATCCCCTCTAAAGTGCCATGCCCAGGCCAGACTTTGAGCTGAACAGGAGGACCATTCAAACTAGAAGCTCTGGGTCTCAGAGGAGCCTGACCCCTGTGCTCCACTCCACCTTTGGTCCCAAGGGGATCTGTCTTCTCTCATAGGCCAGTTAGATATTCAGTCACCACGAGGTAACACCGTCCGGCAAACAGAGTCATCATGTGAAGGAAATGTAGGTGAACATACCAGGAGTCTTCATGTGGGTTAAAGCTATTGTGAAAGGGGACAATAACAGAAGTATTGAAGGATATATATGTTGTTTGAGTAGGCCATGTTTACTCATCATAGCTCTCCAAGAAAGCTTTGTAGTGTTTCTGTAAATGTAAAAAAAACTGTTTATCGTACTTTTACAAATCCACCAACACAATTAGAAAGTGGACTTTTGTAGGAACATAGCCAATAATTGCTTTAGAAAACAGTCACAGGGGTTTAGTGTGTGTTCACCCAAGACAGTGTTTCACCATCTGCAGTCTCTCTGAGATACAGATGTAGTATGTCACAGCCAAACACAAGATGCTCTGCAAACATTCCACCAAGAGGAGACCGCAACTTCAGTCTAAACCACCACACTGCATCCAACAGATAGGCTGCAGGGAAAGACTGCTGATAAACACAAATGAACAGTCAATGAATATGATGAATGTGATCATAAGGGGGAAAATGTACAAAATATTCCAAGTAAAGTGTTGAAATTCACGCCAATAACGCCAATGCAAATTGTTTTGTTTTGTAAGAGCTATTGATTCTATTCATCCAGTAACTGCTTTAGGGCCGCAACTAACTATTTTTTTTCATTATGATTAATCTACTGATTATTTTCTTGATTAATCATTTTGTCTATAAATTAAAATTATAAATCAGAATATAGTGACAATTGCCAATCATATTTTCCTTAAGCCCAAGGTGATGTCTTCAAATTGCTGAATTTGTCCAACAACAGTACAAAACTGTATGAGATCAAGTTTATTATCACAAAAGACAAAGAAAAGCAGCAAATCCTAACAATCAATAAGTTGTGAACTAGGCAATGTTTGCTTAAACAAATTAATCAATTATTGGAGATAATTGCAGCTCGTAATTCCTTACAACTTTCTTAAACTTAACCTTTCGTGAATATTAAACTACTTTAATGCAGCAGTATGAAAGAGAGAAGGAGTCGTGAGAGAAAGATGAAGAGAGAAAGTGAGCAGGGACACCTCTGTGGTCCACACCAGTCTCTGGTGGCTTTCTGCAAGCAGGTTTATTACAAAGTAATGTTACAGTAACAATTTCAGCTCTACCGAAATTAACCATACATTGACATGGATGCACAAGAGAATGTCTACATGAGGTGGCACCTCTTCAAGGCCAATGCACACACCGCTGTGAGGTGGTCAAAAAAAACAAGGACTGCAGCTGCTGACATACAAACAGGACTTGAAAGCTTCATTATCACGAGATTTCTGCTACTTGTCTTAAATAGTGTTTTCAAAGGTTTCTGCAGTGCTCACTGGGGTTTATTGTAGTTATATTGCATTGCCCTTTAAATGCATGTTGACAGTATATCATAGCACTTAAATAGATAATTGCAGTGCCTCAAATGGTGCCATAATGCACCATCTACTCCAAACATCAGCATACATAAATTACAGTACATTCAGTAACTCTCAGAGCGCAATCCTGCGTGTTGTCCTTCATTAGTGTGTAGAAATGTTAGTTCACCATACAACGTTGTCATTCCCAGGTTTTTCTAGTGTTCATCAAACCTCTAAAGGTTTTGCCTCAATAAAATAAAATACAATAAAAACAATTTGACATTTTTCACAAAAAATAAAATACATTAAAAACAAATACACAAGGCCATTAACATTCCATTCTCACATAATATTAAACCATATTGCCTCTCAACAGAATATTTTACATCTTGCAACAATTTAAATAACACTCAACACATTAGCAGTCTTTAAGTTAGATATCTTCAGTGTCCATTACGTGTTCGGGGTGCAACTAGCTTCTGGGTTGTTTTTTTTGTTGTTGTTGTTTTCAAGGCCACTGACTATCGCTTGGATCCCTTGGCCAGTTTGCTTGTGGGAGTGGTTCTTCTCTGAGGAGTGGGGATCTTGGAGGGTTTTCCTCTGTGTTGGCGGGACGCAGAGCGCGGCGTCGCTCGGGCAGAGTCGCCGACCGTCTCGGACATGTCTGAGCACACAGACTGGATGTCTGAGATGTCGAAGTCGGAGGCGTCGCTTCCCCTGCGGCTGCTCCCTCGGCTGCCAGCTTTACTTCCAGGTCGGCTTGAGCTTCTCCTCGATTCTAGGACCAAACAATTACAGACAATATTTAATTAACTACTAAAGAAAAAGCCCAACCCTGCTGGTACAGCTGCGTATCAGTTGCTTTTTAACTGACATTGTTACAAACACCATTTTGTCAGATATGTGACCAAACAAATATTGACAGCCATCTTTTTCCTACTTCTCAAATACCCTTTCTGGACCATTATCTGTATAAACTTATGTTCTTATATCTATTTTGTGACTGCTGTTTGTAATTTGCAGGATGGAAAATGTTACTAATTTAGTCTATTATGTGAATCTAGTTTTCTTGTGACTATACAAACTTCTTTTTCCAGTTGCTTTGGAAAATTGTATCTTTTGTCTATGGTGTCTTTCTTCTGATTTGTAATTACTATACTATACTATTGAAGTTTTGTTTTATATAACAACATTTATTGGATACTGCATTTTGGGGGCAGAAGAAGAAAAGACAGAACTTCTATTGTCCTCATCCCACATTAGCTCTACCCTGTTTTCGTAGATTTGGACTTTTTGGTTTCAGTATCTGTACAAATGGCAGGAAGCTGTAAACCCAACTCCTGGCTTCAAACAGACTACAACTACTACAGACTAGAATTCAATCTTTAAAGATCCCCTCCAGATATATTTTAAGACATAAGAATACTGAGCTTTGAATGATAATTTGTACCTGATGTGTTTTTCCATGAAAAAAAGAGCAATTGCCTGGTTAGAAGTTCATAAAAATGAATCTACTCCTTCCAACTAGTTAAAAATCCAGAATCTATGAATATGCAAATACTTTTAATTTCAAAAGTTTAACTGGGGGACTCAAGATTTCTCTTATGTCATTGTAAAGTCCATTCTCAGTGTATGTGTACTGGAGGCTTCACATTTTTACATCACACTTGTGTAAGTTGCACATTGGACCAGGACTGGCTTCCAAACGCACCGTTTTGATGTCACAAATAATGCTCTTAAGGGTACATGTCTTAAACTCAAGTTTTCTGTGAGCAGAGAGAGACTTTCCAGCCTTTTAGTGTCAAACTCTGCACATAATCATTCTGCACAGTGAAGGTCAAACATTCAAGTAAAGAAACAATGAGCAAAACACATTTTTGAGCGTAGTGGGACTTAAAACCCAGAAAAAGCTTACTGCAATGAAACTATTTTCATTCCTTTAATTCTCTCTGAGTCACACACTTGTGAGGAAACAACAGTAAAACAGTCCTCTTCAAAATATACAGAAAGCAGGTGGCTCTCCACTCACCACCTAGTGTCTGTGCTCGGGCCTTGAGCACAGCAGCACTGATCAACGTTCCCTCCTCACCAGACTGGAAGCCTTTGCCTGACAAGTATCCAGGAAGACGCAATTTGCTGCCTTGAACTGGTGTACTCTGTAATAGACAGAATTTCAATTACTGTCATTTGTAATCAACAGTTGTTGCACTGCATATTAGGACAGTCTTCATCAAGTTATACATAAGTTGCACCAAACTTCTTCATTTATATCATTAAGTTAGTTTTAATTTTTTTTAAAAATGTGTTAAAATTTCCACAGCAACTTTGGCACTCTGCTATTAGCGGTTAGTGTTTGAATTATATGTTTAAACTTGTACAGTTATAGGCAATCACACTTGCATTTATTACAAGTGGAGCTGATCATATTGTAGTGACATTAATCAGGCAACCATTAACTGTTCAGCACATTAGTAAATAAAGAAGCTTACAGACCCAACTGAAATATCAAAGTTTCAGGTTTCTCATCACAGAACTGAAATCAGTACGATCACAAATATATAATGATAAAATAATAAAAATACATCTTTTATAAACTAGGAGCTTTATTTAGGCCCACTGGTAATACATTTTCATTGTCTCTGTTTTCATAAATATGTAATAGATTTCAGTTGGGTCAGAAATGTGAAGCGTTCCACATCATGTTTGTGACTATACCTCTGAAGATGACCCTTGGCTCCCAAAGGAGTCGGATGATTTAAGAGGAGTGGAGGGTTTGCTGTTTGTAAGCCATGGCTTATCATAATTGCGGGTTATGTGTTGGCAAGTCTGGGAAACAATGGCAAATCAAAAACACAAACATGGATTCACAAATCAAAAACTACGAGGAATACTAGATGGAAGAGGAGAAAAACAACAGGAAATAAACAACAAAATGATCAAATAATGCAAAACAAATAAACAAGAGAAGGAAATCATGATGGGGAGTGATCAACCTACGGCATGACAGACAACTACAGACTAGTGTGTTAGAGCTCTCACCTTGGGTGTGCCGGTCACTGCTGGGCCTGTTGGGATGGCACAGCTCTGACTGGAGGTGGATCTGTTGGGAGACGCTCCTCTAGACGACGGCCGAGATCTGCGGCCTCTGTAGCGGAAACTGGCCATCACCTGAGTGGTGCCCTCTGGGAGGATGAACTTCTCTCGCAGCTCCATGTTGGTCCTGCCTTTCGCTAAAAAAAAAACCCCACACACTCCCAATGAGTTGCTCTGCATAGCTGCATAGATACACTCATGATTTGTGATTGTGCTGATGGTCATGACTGTCTGCTTTTAAATATTTAAAATGAATCAACATAAAAGTTGTGGATGAATGAAAATAAAGTACGATGGCAACATAAAATCTCATGCGGTTTCACACAGAAGTCCAAAGACTGCTGCAACAGTAGTGGAATTAAGTGATTTTTAACCAAACAAATAGTGCTTCTGTTTGGTTGAACGCTAAACAAATGTTGAAAAGAATGTATGCTTAAACTCTCTTGCACAATTTATAAGAATAACAAAATAGAGAAAACAAACTGCATTGAATAAACCAAACAGTGCTTGCACCAGTTGTGTTAAAACAAACTTACATGCAGTTTTAATCACTAAACCACATCGTCAAACAACGTAAACAAATTCTGTTTCAGTTTTGTTGAGTTTTTTTTTCAAAAGGCCCATGGAGACAACGCGTCACTTTCCCCAATAACCTGGTTAGAAAGTTTTATGTTTAATCTCTTAAACCTTTTACACGGTTTCCAAAAATACTTGTTTGTTTGATTGTCAAGCAAACCTGAAAACTGCAAAAGAAGCTCGGCTCAGAAGTGCTTTGCTACATGCTGAGAGAGACAAAGAGCTAATTTAGAGCCTCAGAGAAAAGTAAGAGCAGCTGATGTGACTCACACGAACTCCTGCATGCATGAAAACCAGCCGGAGCTGAATTGTGAGTGGGAGCCGGTTTATGAGAATGCCATTCATGATGAGTGCTCAACACAGCTGGTACACACACCAGGACCAACACAAGCGTCACACACTCAGATGTGCAGACACACATACCACTGGTGGGTTCATGGAGCAAGGTGAGAAAGTTTGAGATTTGCCAACCTATAGGAGACTGAGTAATCGAAGAGTTTGATTCCGAGCGCAACATTTTGCTCCCGTGGTGATGAACTAGAAGAAATGATATCATGTTCAGCAGGAGGAAAGAAACTGATAATTGATACAGAAGACAGAAGAAACAAGCAGAGCACATCGAGCTTTAGCAGTAGACGTGGGCACAGAAAGGAAGAGTTCATATTGATATATGCTTGTAGGCGGCAGATCTTCAATTTTGCACACTAATTTTTAAATTTTTATTTGTTAATCTGATTCTTGCTGCGTTATACTGTACCTGTCATGTTTGCGGAGCTCTGTGTCGTGTTAAGATGACAAACACAGACTTTAACTAGAAAGTAAATATTATAACATTATGTTTAAAAATACTGATATTCAACATCATCAGTAATGTACGTAAGTTCATGTGTAGTTACAGGAGCACAAACTAAAACCTTTCATTGTCTATTGAAATGCCATTAAGTTTTCTTATTTCTAATCAGTCCACATTAAATAGTAATTGGACAGTTTTATTTACTGCGGTAAGGCCTGTAATAGCCTGGATGCATTATTTTCACTCTGTCTCACTGTTAGAAAAATATAATGATAGTAAAATAATCTTTATCAGGAGTAAATATCACTACGTGTACAAGTAGTAAATGGAAATGTTTTGTGAATAAACTGGACAAACAAAATAGGATTGTTGGACGCCTCAGCAATATTCACCTCCCTGAAACTCATAAAAATGGGTAATGATTGTAGCTGTACACATTCGATTTATCCTCTTTTAGTACCAAACTGTTTTACCCCACTTTAAAAAAACAGAACAAATTAATACTAATTTGGACATTTAACAATATTGGATGTAGTAAAAATTGGATGTGCAACTTTTTCAGTATTTTCAAGCTGACTTGTTGTGATGAACTTTTGAACTCACCTCGACAGGGGTCGTTCTTCACCAGAAACTCATCCAGAGCCATCCAGCCTCCTCCCACCCGCACCATCACAGTGCTGCGTAAAATGCGGACGAGGCGAAGCTGTTGAGAGTCTCCAAACTACAGCGGGAGGAGGGGGGGAAGGAAAACAGAGAGAGGATGTGTGAAAACACTGAACCTCGTATGTATAAGCAGTTTCTCACTGCAGGCTTTAACCTGAGCAACACTGGAAACCAGACTGGTTAGCAGAATCAAACTTATTCCAAAGAACTTATTTATTTTTGTGTGAATTTAGATTGTTTTGGTCATTTTTTTCAATTAAGTGCAAAAATGAAACATCCATTAAAATTCCTTTTTGTCTACTCCAGAGCTGATTTTCCTTTTCATGTTGCACAGGTTTACACAAACAGGATTTTGACGCACCAACATTGATTTTCAACAAAGACACAAATTACACAAAGGTCAATCCAACTGGTTTTCTCCCATTAGTGTGTGCTGGTGTGTGTGATTCAATTTCAGTATTTGTGATTGTTATGAGGTAATTTAAATCAAAGTGGTTATCCTTAGATGTAGAGCCTGATTGATTTATTGCAGGGTCAAAATTACTAGCTAGTATTGGCTTACTGCAGATGTATTAGTGTTAGTGTATATTTTTTAGCCAGTAAGAATAAAGAAAAATGAATTTGAGATTGTTGAGATCATTTTGAAACGGTGTCATCATCACATATTGTAGTTTGATGCACCTCTGACTCTTTGCAACATTTTAGTGCCCAAGTTAACAATCAGCTGATATTTCATCATCTAATATCATACAGTTAATATTTAGTTTCAGCCAAACAACTCCTGTATCAGTCAGGCTCTATATTAATGTCTGTTAAAGCAAAATAATGAATGAATTTTTATGAACTACTATATTGCAATATAAAGCAGCAGCACAAATGTGTTTTCTGCAGTGATGACATTATCAGTTTTATAAACTGGTGGCAGTAAACAGCAAGATCAGCAAAGAACTTTTCATTCAAATAATATTTCAGCTAATTTGCTGTTTTCAGACTTTAATGATTATATTCTATCGCTGTCCGGCTTCAGTTTGCTGCCATTACTGCAGGTTGAGCCTGTAAAAAAGAAATTAACTGAAGGCACATCATCACACCACCAGGAGGCACTGCTGTATAATAATTTGCCTTCATCTGACCGACCACACATACCAAACATCAGGACACTGAAAGTCAAGCTTTGTGATGAGCCTGATATGGAGGTGAATGGTTTCAAGCTTTATGAGGAGATGTGAGCCAGAAGTCAGCCAGTTGGATGTGACCGTGACAGCATTAGCACAATAATTCACAAAGGACAACCACAGCCGCATGCTTCTTGATCAAAAACAATTTCACATCATAGTCAGACGGACAAACAGCAATCTCCTGTAATCGAGCACTTTGTTGCACTTTCTACAACTACAACTCAGGATGCATTGACACCGATGCAGAACCAATGCAGCTATCTCTGACGACACACTGAGAACAACATGAGGAATGGTTCAAATCATTTCTGTCTAATCCACCACGGTGTAGCACGCAGACATGACCAAACACTGATGACCCTCCACTAAGTGCCTGTCACATTATATTATCTCTCAAACTGGTACAAATCTTGCAGTCTGTATGATAATCTGAATGATTCAATGCCACTGGTGATTTTAGTGATCAGATACATTAAAGGTGATGGAGTTTGAATAATGATCTGGAGGAAAAAAGGCACAAGAAACACTTTAAGAATAACCATTTACCAGAATACAGCTTTCCAAAACTGCAACGTGTAGGTGAGGGGTAAGATTTTGATTTTCCCTGTTTGCTATTGTCTCATCGCCGATTAAGGAGTCATGTAAGCAGTGAACCAGACCAAACTGTCAAAAGAATTATTTCAATTCATTGTTGTGTGATACATCAATACAAACTGTAAACCACCACTATCCCATCTCACTTGCACTTCCCGTTATTCATCTTTAAGCCAACAAGCTTCAGAAAGCATGTGGCGTGTGAACCCATATCAGTAATAACGTTTACATTGCAACATGCACTTTTTCAAGACATATTAACTTAGTAGGCAAAATGAAATGCAAAGAATTCATTGAAACCATCAAGGTTGCCCAGCTATGAAAATAAATTAATAAACAGTGTCAGTTACACAAAAAGTATGTCAGCCAATGTTGTAAATCATTCCCATGATACTGAAGCGCCAAAGGCAAGCACACATAAAGCATTATTCTCCAAACTGCCCAGCAGATGAATTTATGCCTGTGGACCAATAAAAAATATGGGCTGGAATGGTATTGGCACATTAATACTGTATTTTCTGAAACTCAAAAGCAGACATATAGACAGATTTTAGGTTTTCTATGGACAAAAACTTATCAGAATAATTTGAAAAATGCTCATATTACATAAAATGTCTACTGTACACACTAAAACTAATTTTAATTCTGATAATTTCCATCTACCATTGATTTTACTGAAACATAGTTTGTTGTATCAAAAGCACATTAACTTTGATTTTAATAAGAAAAGGCCACAGATCTTTATTTCTTTCTACTTCTGAGTTCCAGTCTGTAAACATCAGCCAGGGATCTGGGCAGAGTGTTAATTGGAAAGCAAACATGGTAAATGAAAAAGCACATAAGGCTTGATAAGGCACAGAAACAGAAAAATAGAAAAGGAAGAGTTCGTTCATATGTACCTGGTTTCCAAGGTAGAACTGGTGATGTGAGGAACAATAAAAATATATAAAGGTTAGCATGTTTGGCAAGGACTGACTGTGACACTTTTTGCAGCACATTCAAACACTTACCTTCCACTGGATCTGCCCATGAAATTAAACTTCAGTGTTTAAAATATTTTATAATCATGGCATTTGTTCAAACATATGAGTTGTCTCTTTTCTCTTAATAATACAGGTTAAAATCTGCTTACCCGGTATTTGTTGGCACCGATTTGCTCCACTTGGAATCGTTTTGGACATTTGCATTTCGCCACTTGACGTGTCACCTACAAACAGATTTTATTTAACCATAATTCTATAAACATATTTTTCCACGTTGAGAATTTGGAATTCAGGGCATGATTGTTCGTATTACCTCATCTTCAATTTTGTCTGCATCTGTTAGTGGTTTGTAAGCATCCTTGTTGGGATGAAGAGCAGCAACAAACTCATAGTAGTCGATGTAGCCATCACCGTCTCTGTCAAATATGTCTGCCACAGCGCTCATCTCCAGACGACTGGTAGGGAATTCTAGGGAGGAAACCATTAAGTGTTAAAAAAAATGAGTGTTTTCCTGGCTGGAGTACATGCTGTTCAGTTGTGTTTTTGTACAGTGGACACTTACTGGAGGAGAGAATGCCCTCTATGAACTCCTGTCGGGTCACCTTGCCATCCTGATCTTTGTCGATGCGGCGGAAGAAGTCCATGACACGAGACTTTTTATGGTTCATCCAGCGCATGTAGCGCTTCCGCCACACATCAAAGTCAAAGTTGGCAAATTCCTTCAGCTGGACATATATATAAAGATGTTATAGTTGGACAGAAAAGCAGAAGTTTGTGGAGAAAATGTGTGAAAACCTGTATGCAGTTTTGAATTAAATGTGAGAGTTGCATTACCTCCTCCAGCCTGTCCAAAGCATCATTGAGTTTCCTCCTCCTGTCCAGAGCCAGCAGCCACACGTGCTGCCACTTTGTGACCAGCAGGTTAACCCGGGGGTTCTTGGTTTCAATGGGAGCTTGTGTTGCTGATGCGTACATCGTTTGTGTGGGAGAACGTTTTCCTGTAAGTGAAAGACAAAAACCTTCAAAATGTTTTTTTAACCACCAAACCCAAAGGAACAGATTGGCAATGACATCATTCCAGGTGCTAAAATGCCCAAGATGAGGATGTCGCGTCACCCTGCAGTGACTCAACACTTGGCCAGATGGCTCGGGTCACGCTCTGCAAGGGAGTATTTGTGGGATACATACTTCCAGCTCTTCCTTTGTCGAGCACAGGGATCTGAGACTGGATTTGGGGTTCCACTGCAGCCTTCCTTTTGTGTGTCTTTGTGATTTTGTCAACATCTGGTTGCTTCCTGGTCATTTCCTCCATGAATGCCTGCGGGGTAAAGCAACAAGCATGTTTCTAGTTTGCATCATGTACTCTGAAGGCATTACTACTGTGGTATAGTTTGTTAATCTAAAAATAAAAACCAAACATCTTCCATTATTGTAAAATAACTATGCCAGAATTATGTTCAGCTGTAATTTTATTTACCTGGTGTTCAGCTATGAGGCTTTTGACCTCCTCGATCTCCTGCGGCAGTGACTCCTTGTCCTTTTCGTTGAGGTTGGACTCGGCCCACTGCAGCCAGGTCAGCAGATTCTCCAGCAGTTCCTGAGTGGCTAACAGCTCACTGAGGGCCGCAGCCAGTCGCTGCTGGTGCTGTCTGGCCCAAGCTTGCACCTGCAACAGCAACATTACACACATTACTCATATTAAATATAGACAGAACATTTCCTTTTGTGTGATCATGCACACACATATGATCACAAGAGAGAGAGAAAGAGAGAAGAGGAGAGTCTTCTATGTTGTGTAGCTTTAAACATACTGTGTAACTGTGCTCTGTCATTCCTGTGGATATGACAGAGCAGAAAGGCATGTACGTATACTGGCAGGCAGCTGCTAACTGACCTCTTCAAACCGGGCTTTAATGATGGTGTTCCAGTGTTTGATGGTTGTGATAGAGTCTGGATGGCAGATAGTCAGAATAGCCTCCCCCATACTGGTTGCTTTATTTAAAGCCACTCGCTTTTCCTCCAGTTTCTTCATGAACTCCTTAAAATAGAACACAGAAAAGAGTTTAGATATGCAATTGGAATATCTTCAGAAAACATAAAAATAAAATGTTGCTCATAAGGTGGTTTTAATATTGGAGCTATAGAGCTGTTTCAACCAGATGAAATCATTCTTCAGTTTGGCATGTAAGATAACACGGCATTACACTGCTTGCAGACATGCTGCATTTACAGATTTAGGATAAAGTGGATCTTTACTGTTTACTCAATCAGAAGGCTTAATCAGAGAAGAATGTAAGCATGTTTCATTTCTATATTGAAATCTAAACTGCCAAAATATTCTGTTTAAGTGTAAACTGATAGGTGATCTTAAGATAAGAAATATAAATATCTGCATTGCTTGCCTTGTGTTGGTCGATAAGTGCACGCAGTGCCTCCTCATCATCAGGCAGGCTGCCATGGAAACGCAAACTCTGCTCTGCCTCAGCCAGCCACTCCAGCAGGATGTGAACTGTAGAGTGAAACTCCTCAGCCTAGAGCCAGAGGACACACATCAGTCAGACTCATTGACTCAGTTTAACATAGTTACTGTAGGGGCTACACAGTACCTGACACAGGGCCTGCTCCAGACGGGCCTGCTTGGACACTGAGAGGTTGCACACCGTCTCCCATCGAGTGCTCAGCTCCTGCATCTGGACTTTGACCCAGGAGGAGTCATCATGACTGCTCTCAATCAACTCCTTGGCTGAGCGTTTAAGGGCCTGAACACTGACCGTCCTCTTTCCCAACTCCTTCTGGAAAACCTGCAGAGCACAGTCAGTGACGGACACGGTCAAAAACAACAATAACCCACATACAGTCCAGCATACTGAACTGAGTTTTATATCAAACGATATCCATTATCCAGATGCTTTGAAAATTACTTAAATAAATAACAAAAACTTTTTCTTTTGTCAGTTTTTCCTAGTGATGATGATTAGATTAAGTAGAAATGGTTGCTTTTTTTTCCATCATGTATGATTTTTCTTAACCTTTATTTATTCTTTATTTATTTATTCATTCAGTTTGCGACTTCCCTATCGATGCTATAAATAAAAATGAATAAGGTAAAAATAGAACGACAAATAAGATAAAATAGCAATAGAGTGGCAATAAAGTAACAAACAGTATAACAGTATGAACAGTGACTGGCAGTAGTACAGTAAGTAGTGCAATAACTCAGATGTGCAATGCAGCAACAGAACCCATACAGTACGGAAAAGTAGCAATGTAGCAATTAAGTAACAAACAGTCTAAACAGTCTGCACAGTATAAACAGAATATAACAGTATAAATAGTGTGCCAAAACCAAAGCAGAATGGAAATGTAGATATAGTTTTCATAAAAACACTGTATGGGTGAATGTATTAGTCCTTGTACACTGAGGTTATTAATTACAGCAGCTGTCACTGTGTTGTATATACAGATATTGGACACAATATACAGACAGTAACACAGAATGGATGAGTGGACTCCTGTGTACCATATAGCTTATTTGGTGGCATAGTGTAATATATGTGTGTGTATGTGAAGTCAGTTGTGCCAGACAATAATGCGGGCAGTCAGACAGATTATGGGGGGTATTTAGTGGACTGATTTAGAGCAGTTATAGCTCTGTGGAAAAAGCTATTTCTCAGTCTGGAGGTGCGGGTGTAGAAGCCCTTATAACGTCTGCCAGATGGAAGGAGTTCAAACAGATGATGGCATGGGTGTGTGGAGTCCTTACAGATGCTGGTAGCCTTCCTGAGGCAGCATGAGCTGTAGATGTCCTCCAGGGCTGGGAGCTGTATCACAATGATCTTCTGTGCACTGGAGACGACCCGCTTAAAAGCTTTCCTATCATCTGCTGTGCAGCTGAGATACCACACAGACATGCAGTATGTTAGGATGTTCTCTGTGGTGCAGCGGTAGAAAGTCACCAGTATCTGTTGGGGCAGACCAGTTTTCTTCAGCGTCCTCAGGAAAAACAGCCATTGTTGTGCTTTCTTGACCAGTGCAGTGGTGTTAGTGGACCATGTGAGGTCCTCTGAGATGTGTATGCCCAGAAACCTGAAGCTGGACACTCTGTCCACTCTGTCTCCTTCCAAAGTTGATGATTAGTTCCTTGGTCTTTTCTGTATTAAGGGAAAGGTTGTTCTCTGAGCACCAGCTCGCCAAGCTCTGCATCTCTGCTCTGCAGGCTGATTTATTGCTGTTGGAGATCAGCCCGATCACCATTGTGTCATATGCAAATGATGGTGTTAGTTGCGAATGCAGGAACACATTCGTGTGTGAAGAGGGAGTTTAGGATAGGGCTCAGTACACATCCATGTGGTGTGCCAGTACTCAGACTTATAGTGGGGGACAGGAAATTAAGGATCCAGTTGGGTAGTGATGAGCTGAGGCCTAGCTGGTGGAGTTTGAAGGTGAGCTTGCTGGGGATAACAGTATTGAAAGCAGAGCTGTAGTCTACAAATAGCAACCTCACGTATGTGCCCTGTCTCTCCAGGTGAGCCATGACAGTGTGAAGAGCCAGAGAGATGGCGTCCTCTGTGGACCTGTCAGCTCTGTAAGCGAAGTGGTCTGAGTCCAGTGAGGCAGGGATGATGCTTTTGATGTGGGAGAGGAGCAACCTTTCAAAGCACTTCATTATTGTTGGTGTGAGGGGAACCTGACGATAGTCGTTCAGATTGATGATGTTTGTTTTTTTCGGTACCGACACTATGATGGCTGACTTGCCAGAGATAGAAACAGGTTGAAGATTCTTGTCTGTTAAACTAAGTTACTAAGTTAAGTTTTGTGAAATTTTATTGAAGATTTAAAATGTATAATAATTAAAAAAAACATAGTATGTTAAATGACAATTACAGTATTTAGCTTTTTGTCTTTAAGAACTGAATGATTGGTTTTTTATTGTGATAAATGACAAAGGGCTTAATAATTGTCATTTACCATAATGTTTTTATGACACAGTAAATGCATACATTTTAAGGAAATACATACTACAATGTTTATTGTATTTCACTTTATGTCATACTTTGATTTGTTTGTATGTAGGCATTTTAAATCTTCCATAAAATCTTAGCATATTTCTGCTATTCATAATTTCAATGAACAATGTACAAAGGCAATTTTTTTATTGTAGAGTAAAAAAATACATTCAACTTTAACAGACTCTCAGCTGTAAGTGCAACAAAGAAAAATTTGTTCTGTTGCTGATATTGTGCAGTGATTAATGATAATAACATTGGAAATAAGTGAACATAGCATCAGTTTTCCAGTCATCCTAGCTAGACAGAGAGCTTCAAAGAACAGGGACTCTTAATATAAAGGTATTACAATTCTGGTCCTTTTGTTGCTGTATTTCTAATCCACCCCTGGTGTATTTTAAGTGTCCAGGAATTCACTAGCAGACAAACAAAGGTGGGACATTGTGTGTGGTCTGGTGGTGTTTTCTACCTTGTGGTTGTCTATCAGGTTGAGAACCAGATCTATGTCTCCATGAACTGGCTGGTCCTCAGCCAGCTGAGGTTCCACTCTGTACAGCCAGTCGATGAGAGCCTGGAGAGCGTCTGTAAACTGGCCGGAGAACAAGAGGGCCTCCTCAAGCTTGTTTTGTCTGCAGAGGAGCACATATCAATGACAGTGAATGAAGAGGTCCTCAGAAGTACTGCCACGTCTAGTTATTGAGGTGAAAACAGGAACAAACATGGGGATATGTATCCTTACCTTTCTATTGACTTTCCACAGACAGTGTCCCATTTGTCCCTCAGTTCGCTCAGCATGTCGTCCAGCTTCTGCTTATCATCCTGAAGAGAGGTCTTGTCTTTTAGGGCGCGTCCTGTTCGAACGGTGGTGTCATACACTGAGTGTTTGCTCCCCAGAGCTTTCTGGAACTCCTGCATATGAAAATATTGTCATCAGAAAGCTCATCGTATTTATTGACCATCTGCATGAAGAATACTAATATATATGTATAATTGTACAATAAGTTCAGTAGACTGTCTATATCTTTGGATGTACAGGGTTACAGGGATTTTCTTCTTACTGTTGGCATGTCAGATAGTATCCTAATCTGTGTGTGTGTGTTTTGTGATTAAGAAGACATAATTCTGCGAGGGAAACAAAAAAACGGGTCAAAACTCAAGAGCCACTACTCTACAGAGATTAAAAGTATCCAAAAGCAAGGTCACCCCTAATACATTTGGCCCATCCCGGGATTATGATAGGATTAGTACAATCTCCCTTAACAACACTGCAGAGACAACAAGAGGGGAGTGGGTAGCCTGTGACGCAAGCAAAAGCACGACTAATGCATTCTGCATACTGTAATTCTTATTAATAGCTTTCACTGTTGCCTGCTTCCACCCTTCATTCATTACAAGTAAAGGCGAAAATATGGTTCCTTAAATGGCTGTCTCATAGTCCAGATTAATGAAAAAATGGTTTGGATGCAGCCATTGTTAAACTCTGCTGTAGATAGTTTAAACTTTCCTTCTCTGTCCAATAAGCTGTGATAAGTCGATGCTCCCTCACCTTGTGCTGCGACAGCTGTGTCTTGATTTTGTCTGGATCGTTGGCAATTTCCACCTCGGAGTCCAGACTCTTCTCAGACTCTTCCAACCATTCCATCAGTTTATTCCAAGTTTCATGGAACTAATGAAGGATAAAGAAATAAACACAGTGTAGAATGTTTTGAAAAAGGTATGATTTCACTTGATTTATCGCCCAGTCCTGTTTAACGTTCACATGATTAGGTTTTAGAGGCTCACACGAATGAAAATGCTATAATAGGCTGCACACAGAATATGAAACAGGCTTAATATACTATTTCCAGAGCAGTCCAATGATAATAAAAAGCCCCAACAGTGGTGAAACAATGCCTATTTGACTCATTTTACTATAAAATATGGACACATGCAGTACCTGTTTCGCCCTCTTCCTGGCGTCATCCAGCAGACGACCTCGCTCAACGGACCGTTGCACCAGCTTCTCCCAGCGGCCTTGCACGCTGAGCAGCAGGTTCTTGATCAGCACTACATCCTGTTTCTGGCTGAAGTACTTCAAATGTGTGCCAGTCTTGTCCAGTTCAATGATGTGATCCCTGTGGGAGTTCACCTCCGTCACAAACATCTGCACGCACACAAAGGAGAGGTGCGAGTCAGATCAAAAGGCAACATCACCATCATCAGTGATCATCAGCAGAGGTAATGTAATTCATGTGATCAACGTGCTAATGAGCTTCTGAATGAGAAACAGGTGGACGCATTATGTTGTTGGTGGCTTGATGACAAGCTGGATGGTGAGATATTAAACAACATTGTATACATAATACTGACATTTATAATTACTCACTGAATGAAGAAATTAAACACAATCATAGCAGCTGAATACAACAAAAGTTGCATGAAAACGCTTCTGCTTGGAATCTTAAACAGTTTTTTTTTCTAATCATGTACAAACATAAATAAATAGGCATGTTTCTTGCCATCAGCATTTCATTTCACTTCACTTCAGACGCTGCGTGGCCCTCTTCTCTGTACAAATATTACCTTATGCTCATCAATCTGGAACATGATGGTCTCCAGTATGAGGGAAGCAGGGGAAACCATGTTGAGCGTCTGCTCCGCTTGGGTTAACCAGTTAATGAAGTCCTGCAGAGAGTTGTGGAAATCTGTGGCCAGTGTCAAGGCTTCTTCTAGTTTCCCCTGTGGACACAAAACATCAATGTTTAGCGAAGAAAATAATCCTGTTTTCTTTTTCTCTCTGCATTATATGACCGTACTATTTCTACACTTTAATTGGACGGTGAAACCAGAGTTCTATTATAACCTGTATCGTACCAGACAATGCTGAAAACAAACCGCTTGGTTGCTACAACACAAGATAAAGAGGGAAAAAAAAACAATTACACTTCACTTGTGCCAAACATGACCTCTATTTAAACAGAGGAAGTTAACATCTCTGGAGAGGCTGATGGTGAAGCAGAAATGGAATGATGAGCTTTTAATTGAATGACAGAAACATCCACAGAAGCTCCGTCGCTGAAAAACATCCGTTTGCCAAAGCCAGTGATGCAAGCTCATCACATGAAATTACAAACCTAATGAGAGTTATGGTTTATAATGTGTTCCCCTCATATATTGTCGGGGACCTTGCTGAAAATGAAATCATAGTATAATTGTGAGTACCTCTTTTTTTATTATTAGAATACTGCTTTCTGCTTGAAAGATTAGAGAAGTGTCACAATGCTGCATAGTGTTTGGCCACCAGCTGTAACTCTGTGCAGCTCTAAGATTCACCAGACACTGAAGTTCTGGGAACAGGACCAAAGTAAATAGGAAGCAAAATGTTACAGCAAAACCAAGCAGCCAGAATGAGGAGCTCCATATCTGGAGTGAGAGTGGCAAGGGAGAGAGGATTTATCTTTCCGTCATGTGAGATGATGTTTATTCATCGGAAGTGACAAAAGTGAGAAAATATTGTTCCAACGGATGCAGTAAATAAAGATTTTAAAAGTGGCTCAATTATTACTTTAGCTTTGTTATTTATTTTATGCACTTGCCAACTGTTTGCGATGTCAATGTGAGAGACACAGTTGTTCCTTGCTGACTCAGACAGCAACGCGCCCGCTGTGTTCTACAGTGTAACCACATCCTGTATGTCCTTGCCAGCACTCTGTCTTTACACCATTCATTATCGGCACTGGGATTAGAGGCTTACACATACAGAGTCATGGCTCAAGTGCATGTCAGCGATCTCTCACTGGCACCTAGGACTGAATCACTAACCCTAGAACAGTGAAAGCTATTCGGTGTATGTCTACCAACTCCATACCTTTCTTTCAGCCACCTTTGCCTGCACCCCTTCCCATTTCTCCTTCAGGTTGGCGAGGTCCTGCTCTGTGTTGCTGTCAGGACCCTCAGGCGTCAAGATGAGGAGCTGCTGACCCTTGTTCATCAGCTCCTTATACAGCTCCTCCTTCCCCTCGAAGGCAGAACACAACTCCTGCAAGAAAACAGAAACAGTGACAATGAGGAGAGTGATGCCCCCGTCAAACAGTTAAAAACAGCTTTACTTTAGTTTTTCTGTAATATTTTTAGAGTCTGAATTGTCTAAAGTGTATGCAGTGAATTTGTCATTCGATAGTCCAAATCTCGTCCAAAAATGGTGAAAGAATGATGATGGTGACACAGGCTGAGACTCAATGGCATGTTCCCACGAACATTTAAACAGTATAATGTTACTAAAAAAAATGAATGATAAAAGTTATTGCTTTCAAGTAATCATTCTATTTTTGGTTCCATAAAAATGTCACTACTGGTGCTGCTTCGGGGGCAAGCATGCTGTGAAAGTGCCTTCACTTTCTCCATTAGAGAAAGAGAAAACAAAAGAAAAAAAACATTCCTAGATTCATTATAGTCAGACATGGCTGAATCAATTTGAAACACTTTCAAGGTTTTTTGTCATTTTCTGCAGGGGGATGCAAGTAGTGTATTTTGCAGTGTCATTTAATTTTCACGCTTGAGATAAAACACAGAAAAGACATAGTGGTCTCCTTACAAGCCTGCCATCTGTATGCGGCCTTTCATATTGTTAAACACATACCAGATGGGCGTTAAGCTGCTCCCGGGCCGTGTCTGGTAAGCCTCCCACAGCCTTTGATGCCAACAGCTGACGTTCTGTGTCTTTCAGCCATTGCTGCATATCTTCTATCTCACCATGGAAACCTTGAGCCTACAACACAATACAACCTGAGTCAGGACAAAAGGTGTCATACACACTCATTGTTAGAACCTATGGCTCAGAGAGGAGGATGTCAGAGTTATTAATTCCTTGGATTCATTTAACTACCAAAATTTGGTGTCCAACATATTTAACAGTATACATGAAAAAGCCAGAAATTTAATTAATTAATTGATTGATAATCATTCAGTAGTTTTTGTTTTCATTTAACTGTTAGAATTGAGCTTTTTAAATTCACTGGGTATCAAAATGAAAAATGAACCTGTGTAGGATTGTAGGATTGGATCTTTTGCCCCTACCCCCCAAAAAATTGGGACTTTTTTCCTTTAAAATACTCCTGACTCTCATCGACGAAAACCTCTCTCAACTGGGACGGATTATGTGTTTGAAGAAACTCTTCAAAGATTTCTTGAATAAAAATCTATATCCAGGAGATTTTTATGTTCCTTAAATCCCGCTCACATCAAAGCACCCCCTTAAATGTCAAAGCTATGAATAGAAACTTGACAGGATGCATAAGGAGTGAGGAGGGGGGAGAGATAGGAATCAGTCCTCCAAAAGAACTTTATGACTTTGACATAACATACCTGCTCCCCTTGGAGAGGAGAATCAATCACAGCTTCAACCAGCAATACTAAACAATAAGGAATAACTTGTGTTGATTTTTTTTTTTCATACCTGAATCAGAGCACTTTCCAGCTGCTGCTTCCTCTGCGCTGCCTTCTCCTGGATGGCTTTCCATCGCTGGTTCAGGTTCTCCAGCTTGCTCTGCAGAGCAGAGGCTTCCTCTCCAGCGCTGGATTCCACCAGATCATTACCTGCTTTGTTCACGGTCTCAACTGTCGATTTATGAGCCAGCACATCAATTTGGAGAACCTGAAGAGATGATAACGACAGAAAAGTTGAGATGTTGGGTTGATAGATCTGAAGCACAAAGGACAAAACTGAATCTACATAGATGTGCTAGAAACATGATAAAACAGATGACAATCCTAACCGTTTTAAGTTGTTATATACTGATTAATACTTAAGGTTGAGTAAAAGCTCATATTGGAATAACTGATACAACAAGGGAGGATGAATCTGCTCCGTTCTTGTTCTATTTTCAAGGATTAAATTATGAAGTGTGGTCAGATGCTCATTTGGGATTAGAGTGAGAGGAAAGCAACAACTGAGGTGAGAAAAGGTTTGTCGTACATGGTGCTTGGCGAGCTCTATCTCGATGGCTTTGGGGTCTCCTCCAGTCTTCCTCTGCTCATTGAGCAGCTCCTCGGTGTGGCTCATCCAGGCCAGCAGTTCATCCAGTGCGTGCTGGAACTGGCCCAGAGCCAGAAGGCCTCCCTCCAGTTTGTGCTGGATTAATGACAGATTAAACCATTAGATGTTGCAGAGAGGGAAATCACTTGACATGCACACAGCACAACACATCCAACAGCCTTTTTGAGTCTCTGTTGATGTTTTTGTTTTGAATGTTAGTTTTTTTTTAAAATTAGAAATAAACTGCAGTGGTGGGTAAGGGTTATTATATACTGTATTTAAAATAAATGTGACCAAATTGTATTTGAAATGATCAAATGTATTTTTTTCATAATGTTTAGTTTGTAGAAATGTAAATAAAAGTGCAGTCAGCTGTAAAAAAAAAAATTAAAAAAGGACATTGGCATCCACAGAGGAAAATGATATTAAGATGAACTTAATAACAACTTTTTAATAACACTTAACTATCAGCATATTCTTACTGTGAATACTTCATGTGATCACAAAACATTTAAATATCTCATTTTTGGAGTGAAACTTTCCCACTGTGTGTCATCTTTGTCTGACCTGTCGGCTGATAATCTTTTCATCCAGGTTGTCCCAAAGCATTTTGAGTTCAGACATGGGCTCCTGGATGGTGCAGCGATCGGCCTCCTCTGTCACCTTCTTCAGCAGGAGGCCCGCCTGGTGGTTCAGACGCTCCATCTCGATCTGCAGCTGGTACGCCTCTCCTTTGAACTCCTAACACACCAGCACATACACATGTACATGCATGTACACCCAATCAGTCAACATAAATACAAAGTCATACAGACAATATATCTGACCCTACCAGCTACGTCTTTTCTGCACAATATTTGTCTTATTGTACATCAAAGCAACTTTGACTACCCTGTGAAGCTATTTTTAATAGAGCTTTTGTACTTGCACAAAACAGGCCGCCTAGGCCAGTTTCTGCACTAAGCACTCAATGTAAACACAGCTGTTATTCGACACAGTAGATACTGCAGTAAAGTAGATGAATAATTCAGAGCAGAAGTTAATTGTCATGTCTTAAGTATATACTGAAAGAAGATTCTGCTTCTGCATGTAAGCTGTGTTACGGTTATACAGAAATAAATACAAGACTGTACCTTGAGTTCTACAATCTGCTGCTTGACAGTTTCCAGGTCTGTACCCACAGGTGACATTGAATCCAGTTTGCCGTCCAGAATATCCACCCAGTCAAACATACCCTGCGTACAAGGCGGGGAAACCATTGTTACAGGGACAAAACAATGCTTAGTGCACAGGGAGTCGTGTTTCACATTTTTAGTGTCATGTTATCTTCCAAGTGGTCTGCGGTAAATCCAAGATTTATTAAAGGGATTCTTAAAGTTTAAGCAGCTATATAGATGAGAGAAGATTTTAGAAACACTTTACACACATGAGTTAAAGTTAAATCCAAATATAGCAAAGTACTGTGGCTGGTGTTTATTGTTTCAAAATGAATAGGTCTCTCATAAAACACTGCATCACTTCAGTCAACTGCAATAAAAGGCACCGTAATCTGTGTTTAATTTCAAGGCCTTAAAAAAATGTCTGACTCATTTTTGTGTGTGTGTTTAACTTTTAAATGCATTAGCACCTCTCAGTTAACAAGTGTGTTCTCCTATAAGTCATGCATTAAAATAAGTAAAACATAACTATAATTTAAAAAGTCTGTTGTTTAGGTCTGTTCACCACCTTGTGGTTTTTAAACTTTAAAAGCATCTTATTATGTGACCATTTGTCATTGTGTTTAGATGATTATTTCACCTGCAGGCCATCCTGGAACTGCACAGCAGCCTGCATGGCTTCTTCCAGTCTCTCTACCCTCTCCTTCCATGTCTTGTTAAGATTTTCCCACGCTGAGTTCACCTGGAAAAGTAACAGTAGTGCCTCGCCATGAGTCACATGCAGTATGAACACTCAAAAGAATTCAGCCAGTAAAACCTTTGCAAAGGACCACATGAAGAAAAAAAAAGTCTTTGTAAAGATGATTTTAAATGTAATCAGTTACCTCATCAATGCTTTTCTTTATCACAGGTTTATCAGGTTCTCCACAGGCAGTCATAAGCTCTTCTCCCTGGTTTCGAACTGCATCAAGCTCCTCCTGAAGCCCGTCAATCTCCTCCTTAAAACCCTGCAGAGATAAAAGGCAGTTTTAAACCTGCAAAATGCTCACAGTCATTCTCAATTATCCATTAGCTGGTTTGATTATTTCATCTTTGGAATCTATCTGACCTCCACAAACTCTTGCTGCTGTTTGACCACTGAAGGATCGACTCCAGGTTCCTCCAGCTCCCTCAGCAGGTCCTGGCTGTCTTTGATGGTGGCGATAAGAGCGCAGTGGTCACACCAGAACTTGTCGGCCAGGTCCATCACATCCAGAAGCTTCGCCTCCCGTTCCTCCAGCAAGGCCTGGATGTCGTTCCAGAGGAAGACCATCTGGTCCAGTTTGTCTTGTACGGCTTGTGGGTAAAAGGAACAGTGACAGTTACTATGAATACATAATAAATCAAACACACTTCTCACACACTTACATTGACAGGTTTAATGGGAAAACATGTGTTCTATTTCTTTTGATTCTTTCTTGTACCTGGAAAAAAGAAAAGCTTTCCCTTAAAAGCTGGTGCAATTCAGTGCAGGAAAACTGAATTCAAGATCAGAATTTAAGATCTTGATAATTGCTTTATTGTATAAAAAAAGGAAAGAAAATGAAATAAAATTAAACAAATAAAATGACAATATGTACCTTTGGCAGATATGTCCTTGTCTGCACCTTCAGATCGTGCGATCATCTCTTCACCTCGCTGCCTCAGCATCTCATAAGAAGGCTGCAGTTTCTCCAAGTCCACAGACACGGCCTTATTTTCAGTGATCTGCTCCTTGATTTTGTCCACCTCCACTGAGATGGAGGGAGGCTGACGCAGGCGCTCAGCGATACGCTCCAGGGATTCCAGCATCGGGTGAATTTTATCATGGAACTGGCGGGGAACGAGAAAAGGAAATATCTCAGTTTGTAGTTATATATAGTAACATGTTTAAAGAAAGCTGGAAAAATGTTTGTCTCTCCTGTTACTCGAAGACCCCCAGGTAGCAGATGTACTGTATCTATAATACGACACAATCCTATCAAACTAGTTTGTGAAATCTAATCAGAGAGACATCCTTTCTCAAACAAATTCCTGTATGCAAAGCAGAGCTGAAACGATTAGTTGAATAATCTATTAGATGATCGACTGAAAATTATCTTACTGTTTACAAAGATAATTTCCCACAACATGAAAAATGAAGTTACTAACTAACTTACTGCCTAAAAAACTAACATTGTTCAAGCCTTCTGTTTCTAGTCTCTTAAATGTGAAGATTTGCTGTGTTTTTCTGATTTATATCATTCTAAATTTTATAGGACAAAACAATTTTCAACAAGAAAATAATTGCTAAAGAATGAATGAGATTCATTGATAATAACAATACACATTAGTGGCCTTAGTTATCACTGAATTAATTTTAGTAGTTAGTAAATTAGTATTTTTCAAAAAATTGCAAAAAGGTTGAATTTTATCAGACAAATTTAGTTTATGGAAGATGTATTTCTCTAAAATGTTATTATGGATGGACAAGGCACTGAACACTGTCAGGAAGCACCAATTTCTTTAAACTTTATTATAACATTCATTGAAAATATATATTTTTTAAAACTATTAAAAATTGCCAAGATGAATAAAATATGTCCTAGTAAAGAACTGCTCCACACCTGAGTGGATTTGGAGATGGCTTCGTCCAGTGTCGCAGCTCTCTGCTTGACGTCGGCCTTCAGTTGGGTGTAAAGCTGGTCAGTAACCGTGTACTTCTCTCTGATGGGCTCTCCCTCCACTGGGCTCAGTTCCAGTAACTGAGGCCCAGTCTTATTCATCTTGTCAATGTGCGGCTTGTGCTCGGCAATCAGTTCTCGCATTTGCTGTAGAGGACACGACACATTCAGTTTCTCATAAGTTGCTGCCAAAGCTTTTGAATAAAGGTGTTGAACTGAGCGTCTGCTCCTGTTGGCTTCTTACCCGGAGCTCCTCCTGCTGCTGTCTGAGTGTCTCGTACTCGATGGCAGGTGGGGGCAGCTGACTGAAGGTGCTTAAGGTTTCTTGAAGCCATGGCGACAACTCTTCATAGGTCTCCCAGAACTGGCTTGCCAGAGACTGAGCGCGCTCCAGCTGCAGACAGCGCTCTGAGTTCAGCTGACTGACGACACCGTATTTCTCCAAGAGAGTCTGGGTCTTGGCCTGATAGAAAACCAAGAAGATATTTCAACTTAAGGGATGGTATTAACTAAATAGCCAAACATCAAATTTGAAATACATCTTTTTTCACCTTCACGACTTCTTTTTCCTCTGGGTTTTTGATGTTCATGATGGCCTTTCCTGTTTTCACGATTTCATCCACAGCATCTTTGTGCCTCATGATATCCATAGAGAAGATCTGGAAAACCGGTAGAGTGAGATTGGCTGGTCATTACAAAACAAGTTGCTCTATTTACTATGCTTTGTTTGAATGGAGGCCTGTGTGTATCCATACACACATAGTATTGTATGACGAGCTAACCTTCTGTGCTTGGAGTTGGGCTGTGGTTTGGTCTTGCTCCAGCCTGATCTCACCCACCGACAGCAACTTCTTCTCAGCATCAGTCAGCCAAGCCAGTTCGGTATCTGCAGCCTGTTCAAACTGGAAACAGACAAAAACACTTGGTCACTGATGTTTTCCATTTTTGAAAACCTAGTTTAGTGTGAGTTATGCAGAATGATTTCTAATTAGGAAATATCTCCATTTAAGCAGAGAAAGGATACATAACAAAACAGAGAAAAGCCAAACGAGAAAAAGCTGTTTATTTATGTATCTGGTTCACCTGCTGTGACTTGAGTATGTCGGCGTTGATCTGGTCAACCTGCTGGGTGATGGAGTCACAGACGGCTCTGTACTGCTCATTATCTTCTGTCACCAGCTTGTCCAGACCCTCTCGAGTGTGCCAGGGGATGAGATCCAAGAGAGAACTGCTCAACTCATTCAGCTTGTCTATCACAGGTTTTTGGTCTTTGGTCTCTTTCAACAAGGCCTGGACAAGATTGTACAACACGCAGAGGGCACAAATTTCAGCATAATGGATGTGGATGCTAATCACTCTATGTTAGTGGTAGGATTTGTTAAGCATCACATTTGATATTTTTTTTTTAGTACAAATACAGTCTGCATGGCATTCTTCACTTTTCTTCTTCACTATGAACTCTTACCTTCTGCCTGTTTTGTGCCTGAATGAGCTGCTCGCCGACTGGCTCCTGATCAGCAAAAGCAGAAATCTCAGCATCTGCTTTCTCTAGCCAGGATCTCAGCTCCTCGTGGGTATTCTGCAGCTTCGTAGAGAGACTCAAAACCCGCTCCAGTGTGTTCAAAACGTTGTTACTCATAGAATTGATCTCGGCGTACTTTGTTTTTATTCCATCTAGTTTGCCTTGGATAACAACCACCTCGTCACCTACAAAAAGAGAGTGAATTATGATACATTAAATAAAGGTAGAGTTTTATTTCTGCTTTAAAATAAGTATAGTATGCTGCTAACTTGGCTGTACATAGAGACCAAGAGAACATGCGTCATATAAACAAATAAGTTGGCATCCTGTACAATTCTGTCAGTGATGAGACATGTTACTCCCTAAGAGGACAAAACTGTGTTTGAGATTACACATTTCCGCACCACATGGACTTTGCAAATAAGAGTGAATGAAAGTTTCTAAACTGATTTTAACAAATGATACACTTTGTGTCCAATTATGAATCCTTTGACAGGAAAATGGGTTGCCGCTTTCTGAAAATTAGATTTCAGCAAATTTTGTCATTTGCTCCCTAAATAAGAGCTAGACATCTTATGATGTGTATTACAGAGCCAGAATTGTATGCTGAGATTCTTCTTTGTGCTGTGATAAGAAGATCATAAAGTCAAACATGCCTGTTGTTTGCTTCAGTAGCTCCATCCCATTAGAGATGGCTTGGTCAACATTCTTCTTCCTCAACTCAATATCACTTTGTAGCGCCTGAAAAGGAAAACCACAACCTTAAAAAGTCATAGAAAGTGAAAAACTTTCCACTGTAAACAAAGCATGACATGGACAGCAAATCACTAAAATCAACTGAAACATGATTGATGCAACTTAAATGGAAGGACAACATAATGATAGGCCTGAGGAGGAGTGTGTACCCGTTGTTCTGCCAGCTGATTTTCAAGAATGTCTATTTTGTAGTCCTCCACGGACACTTCATTCAGCCGTGTGTGTGCCTCGTTGAGCCAGTTCATGAGGGCCACTTCATCCTCTCCAAACAGCTGGGCGTTCACCAGAGCTTGCTGCAGCATCTCAGCTTTCCTCCTGCAGCGCTCCTGGAGCTCTATGTAACTGGCCTGGGTGGCGTCCAGCTTAGACTGGACAAAGTCCTTATTGTCCACTGAGCTCACAGTTTTGAGCATTTGACCCAGACTGACAACCTGAAACAGGTCTTTACTGTGATTCATAATCTCCTCCTCTAAGGCCTGACCACAGGGGATGGGAAACAAACCAAGGAAAAACGACACACAACAGAAAAGACAAACATAAAACAAAAAATATGAAACAGAAATTAATGAAAAACGGAATGGGAAATAATGAAAAGCAAAAACTGGAAATCACAAGCAGGATGAATAAAACTGAATTCAGCTGAACGTAATTAATGAAAAGATCTGAAAGCATATGGTAATGATATAAGATGATGGATATTACCTTATGTTGAGAGATCTGATCTTCCAGCTTAGACGTCTCTGTGCCAATTGGTTCGGAGTTGGAAAGGTGTTTCTCTGTGGCAGCGAGCCACTCGCTCAGGGGCTCCAGGGTCTCGTGGAACTGCTGAGTGACCACTAAAATGCTCTCTAGTTGCTTGTGCCTGACACATTTATGAGGATAACATCAGTAGTGAGTTAGGAACAAAGTACAGTCATCACCTTTTAATGGACAGACTGACAAGAAAGTTTATTTCAACCAAACATAAAAATATGTTATGCAGCCTCATTTACTGGATACAAATATCGCTTTAAAACCCTAATATTTGTCTATTTTCATCATTAAGTGTCATAATGTTGTTTGCAGTGAGAGAACGTGCAACTTGTGTGAAAATATTCTAGACTTTGATCTCCTTGCTGTGCACTATGGACCTACCAACTTTGAAGGAATAGTTTGACATTTTGGGAAATATGCTTATTTACTTTCTTACCAACAGTTAGATAAGAACTTTAACACCACTCTCGTGTCTGTAGGAAGCTACCGCTAGCAGCTGGTTAACTTAGCTTAGCACAAAGACTGGAAACAGGGGGGAACTGCTAGCCTGCCTCTTTCCAAAGTTAACAAAATCTGCCTACCAAGCACCTCTAAAGCTCGCAAATGAACATCTTATACTGTACCATGGTTGTTTCATCAGTACAGAAAGCGAAGTGTATGTGCTAAGCTAAGCAAACCGGCTGCTGGCTTTAGCTTCATATTTATTGTACAGACATGAGAATAGCATCAATCTTTTCATCTAACTCTGGGCAAGAAAGCGAATAAGTATATGTCCCAAAATGTCAAACTATTCCTATAAGCTTTACCAGGAGGAAAGTAGAAGTGAATTTGGGAGTTTTACCTACGTTTTAAATATTTCCACATCAAAATCCAGGCAAATACACAGCATTTGATTAGGTGAAACAAATCACAATGCGTTAGATCTTTAGCAAACTTTTCAATAGCGACATTTAAGCGCAGTGAAGCAGTGCATTTAGAAGGGTGTTTAACATTACAGTATTTATACAGACCTGTTTTCAGCCTTCTTGAGCAGAGTGTCCCACCTCTGCCCCAGGCATTCGATCTCTTTTGCAACCTTCTCCTTATCCACAGACTCTGCCAGTTCTGCAACCTTCCCTCCCTCTTTTTTTATCAGCTCCACCGTCGGCTTACGGTCATCCAGCAGTCTCTGTAAGAGCTGTCAAAGGCAAACAATTTATTTGGCGCCTTTAACGTGCTCTCACTGCGAGCGTTGCTTGGTGGCGAAAAACAGTAAATCTAACAGCCGCAAATTGAGTAACCATTAATCTCAAAGCTTTGTGTACCACATTCATGTTTCACAATGGGTGCCAATTAAATAAGATGAATGGTGAAGTCATAAGGTCTTGTGAATTTTGTAGTGTTGAAGTGGAAAGACAAAAATAGAATTACTGGTGTGTTTTATGCACGTGTTTATGTCTTTTTACCACATGATATGGCTTACTTTCTGCTCTTGTATCTGTGCCTTGACCACTTTGAACTCTGCAGAGGGAGGTTTTTGATTGGCAATGAGCTCCTCCGTGTCGGTCAACCAGCTGAGCAGTGACTCCAGAGCATCCTGGAACCTCCCACAATGCAATAGGGCTTCGTGCAGCTGGGCTGAACGCTCAGCGATCTGCAGACCACATGGTAAATATAGATGTCACCTGTTTTAAAGCCAACTTAAACTCCTCAAAGAATAACAATAAAACAAATAGCAAGAATGAATGACTCATCATACTGCCACTCCTTCTTTGTATTTTTACTAATGAGCTCTACTCAAAAGTAAACATCAACCAGTTGGACTGGTAGTGTATTACAAATAACCTTTTTATTGAGGGTATTCCACTTTGTGTTGACATCCTCCAGGTCATCCTCAAGCTTCTTAGTGTTGGTGCCCTTGGCAGCGTTTTGGATCAGGCCTTGGCCTAGGGAGCTGATGTCTTGAAGTTGTGTCTGCAATGGATCAATCTCCTCTTTCTGGAAAGCCTACAATCAACAAATCAGAACAAATATTGTATAAGTGCTCAACTTTCAATATAATCAGTCTTATTTTGAGGTATTTTTTTGCAAGTTGGAAATGATTGTTCAAAAATTAAGGATTGCTTTTGTTATTAGATTTTTTAAAACTGGGCGGAATTAAGTATTTGAAACAATGTGTTGAATTACAACATCTCTCACTGTCATGATTGTATAATCTAAAAATTTATTTTTGTGTATTTTTAGATCTAGATTTCAAAAGTTATGCCAGGAAGTCCCAGTTCCTGAGAGACAACTGCCATGACATCACCTCAGGTTTACTGTTCACATACAGCTGACATTAACACCTTGCTGACCTGTCAGAATCTTTTTTAAGAGCAGAGCACATCTAACAGTTAAACACAGTTGTACATGCTCGCACAGTCAGACTTCCAGGCAGGCTAGTGAGCAAAACCGAATTTACTCATGTAATCAGATATGTAAAATAAATACCAAGCCAGCAGCCAGGAAAAGCTCATCTAAAGAGGCGTTTCATCTAGTGAAACATGTGATCCACCGGCTAATGAGCAAAAACTTGGAAATGAAGGAAGAGGCTATTTTTGGGCACCTGTGGGGCAAAATAACCCAAAGGGTCCATTTCAGGACATGCAGTGATGGCATTCAGAAAGGCCTCTATCTCGTGCGCTCCTGCATGTTGGAATGCCTGTAAATTTTTAGGCAGACAGGCCTCCACCGATTGCAGAAACTCCTCCAGCTCCTCCATGTTGTATTTGGATGCTCCTTGTTGCACAGTACATGGTTTAGTGTGTTGGCGGCAATCTATGGGTAGAGTTACAGAGTTTCCATATGTCTCAGGCTGTGTCACCACCACACTAACCAACTCGCAGTCCTCCTGAGATGACACATCCTCTAACAGCTCAGCTGTGGACAGCTCATCATAGTCTGTTAATGTCCTAGAACGCCATCCAGAGCTCTCATTTTGAGTCCTAGATGCTGACCCTAAAGATGACCTCCCTGTGGAGTATTTGTATTCTCCGTTGCTCAGGGTATCCTTTTCATTCAGGTCCACCACACCAGACTGTGCCTGTCGCCGCTCCTGGACCAGGCTGCTACTGTGGTAAAGAGACCGGTTATCCCGAGCAGGTGAGAAGGGGAACTCTTCCTGCCCTGAGCTAAGAGATCGCCCTGTTTTCAGGTCCCCGGACATATGCATCGCCTCTGAAGATGAGAGGCTTCTTGTTCCGGGGCCTCCTCTCTTGTGGGATCGATGGGCGTGACGCTCCCTCTCCACAGTGGGGCTGTAAAGACCTGAATCCTCCTCAGACGTCAGTGAGCTGGTCATACTCTGTCCTCTCCTGCCATTGATCAACCCTGGCCTCTCCACACTCCCGGAGCACAAAGTTCCACTGCGGCTGGCGTACTCGCCCAGATGTGTGGGGGCAAAAGTCCGCCATGAGCGTCGATGATGAGGATGCTCCCTCTTCTCTCCTCCCTGCAGACGTGACTTAGGCAGCACTGTATCAGTCGCTCTGATTATGTTCCCATTGAGTTTCAGTCCATCAAAGACGGCGCGCTCATCCAGCATGGCAGGTTTTCGGGTTTGGAACTCAAATGAACTGGAAGTGGAGAGAACCCCGTTTCCACACAGGCTGCTGAGGTCCAACGTGCGGTGTGTGTAAGGAAGGGTGCTTGTGAAGTGCCGGGAAGAAAGGCTGCCTTTAGAGCCTGAATCTATCTGCTCGTTGAGCCTGACAGTGTCATAAATGGATCTCTGGGGCACATAGCAGTCATCAATGTTCAGGTCCTCCTCCTCCCCCTTCCCCACACAGGAAGGGTTTTGTCTGAGGCAATCTGGTCTGCTCAGCGGTTTCCCCATGCTAAAACAATTGTCTCTATTTACTACAAAGAAAAGACTAAGATTGTGGTGAAATGCTTTGAGGTATACGTTGCTTTAGTGCACGCCAATTACTGAAAAAAAGAAAAAAGTGGTGAACCATTTACACAAGGAGCAACTGTGTGCAAAATAATAGTTTTTCTCCTCCCTTAAATGAGAAGTTAACAAATAAATACTGAAAATGTTTCACTTATGCAAAATAAAATCTCTAATTGCTCCTGGTAATTTTCTCTTATATATTATGGTGCATGATTAACAAGTCACATAAAAAAATTAAAGGCTTCAGAAATACAAATATGTCAAACAATATAAAAAATCCCAAAGAAATTTTAGGACTGTCTAGCAGCTTCAAAGTCAGCATCAGGAATGAAAATTCAGTCTTTCAATACAGTCACCTATCCCAACAATATTCCTCCAGGCTCTTCTCCTTGCATTGCCAAAACTTAATCACATTTCCTCTGGTCCAAAGTGCTTCTTTTTCCCTGAAATCCTTGCAGCATCCATGCGAGCTAAAGGACAATGTTCAGTGCAAAGTAGTAAAATATCCACAGACAAATCCGGCAGGCTCCGCAAAAACTGGGCAGTACTGAAGAGAGCTGGTACTCCTAGATAAACAAAAAAGCCTACCCTTTCTCTCTCATTGCTCCCCTCGCAATGACAGACACCCTCCTGGCAGAGGGTTTCATGCCCCGCCCCCGCTCATTATTCAGACAACATCTGCCACAACTCCATTTGTGCTTAGAGCCGCTCCGGCACATGTTGATTGGTAGACACATGACCCCCCCCCCCATCCCCCCCTTCTAATTCCCCCTTATGTCTGCATGGTCCATATGACTTCACTTCTAAGCCATCTTCTGCATCCTGACACAATCACTCACTTTTCCTCTTTTTTTTTTTCTTTCAGTGACTGAGGGAATGGGGAGGGGAAGTGATACATACTACTTCACAGAAAAAAAAAAAAAAAAACATAGACCAGCAGGCAGCAGCAGCTCCCACTCTGATGACATCACACTGTGCTGAAATAGATACATATTTTTCCTTTTTTTCCCCCTTTTTGTCCTCTGTTTTCTTCCTGCGGATGGTTGCTGTGGACCCTGCAGATATTCTTAATTACTGTGGAATGCTGCGGGAGGCACAGGTCCCAGGTAATTTAACACCAAGGGCTCTGCCAAGTGCATGAAGGGGCTTTTTATGTCCAGTGACCGGAGTAGGAGAAGAAAGGCGAATAGAGGAGATAATGAAAGGAATTTATTTTTGTTTCCTGGATTGCCTACACCGCAGTAGCTCGGTAAGGAGCTGAACAATCCCAACTTCTTTGTCCAGTTCTGCACGCATGACTGGAGACGGAAAGAGGACGTTGGCAGAGATAAATAAGCAGTTAAGATCTGGTGGGATTTAAAAAAAGGATGTTCAGCCACTGAAACCCATACTTTTTAAATATTCTGGCTTTTGAATGAATCTCCGGGCTGCTGCAGGTCCTTTTGTCCGCACTGCCCCATCTCTGATACTTTCTGAACTTATAAATGATAAAATCTGCATTTCGTTTTAGACCAAGGACTGAAAAGAATACACCCTTTTCAGTTAAACAAGTGACTAAAGTTCTTTGAACAGCAGCACTCATCAGCCTCCCCAAACCATCAAGGACAGAGGAACTTCTATGACAGTGCAGACAGTCAAGAACCAAACTCAAATCAGGCAAAGGGAAGAACTTCTTCCTGCACCTTCACCAGTGATAAATAATATATATATATATATATATATATATTTTATTTTCTCTTTTACAATTTTGTTTGTATTGAGCTGTAACTTTTAATAAAATGAAGTAAAACTTGGAGGAGAACTCTTCTGGATTATTGACTAAAATACAAAAACGTTTGTCACCATGTAGACCAGGCCTGCAACTAATTAATTATCAATAAATGCCAATTATTTTCTTTATTAAAAATATCCATTACAAATTCCCAGAGACCATGTCAACATATTTAAATTGCTTGCTAAATTGCAAAGTTGTTAAGTTTACTATCATAGAATACCAAGAAAACCAGCAAATTATTAACATTTGCGAAGCTAAAACCAGAGAATTTGGGGCAGTTTTGCTTAAAAAAGTGACTTAAATGATTAATTGATTGTGACATTTTCTGCAGATCCACAAATCGGAATCATTTCATCTCTAACAGATAATACCGGTTATGATTGTGACAACACAAACAGGCTGACTCTGTTGTATCCACTATAAACAATGTGAAGTCAGCTAATTAACTGTTCTGAAACAGCATTCAACTGCTAGTTATTGGATGTTTTATGTCACTGCCATAAATGTAGTGTGGGAGTGTCTAAAGTATTGTTTGGCCTCCTGGTATTAAGGTTCATTTGAAGATTGCTTTAACAGTTAAGATGTAAGCCTACATCGAACACAAAGGCTAAAAACCTTTGATGAATTGAAAACTCAACATAATCACCTAAGAGCAAAACAATGTGAACTCCTTCACCTGTATAGCAACCAGCTCACAGGAGTTTCATGTTTCACTTTAAGAAGAGCGTATTCTTGTTATGTGGCAGTGAGTGAGCAATACTACGTGGTCCAAGTGACACTTTTTTACCATCAAGCATGTTAGCTACAGTATGATTCAGAAGGTAGAAATTCCATTTTGACTTTCAAGAGGCACTGATGTAATGTCTGAACAGTGAGAAAAGACACCCACGCCAACCCCCAGTGGTGTTGAGTCACTGATCTGTCCTTTAGGGTACACGTAAAGATATACATGCACCAGGACTTACTTCTTCAGTAAAGCTTCCACCAATCTCATGTGAAAAACAAGAGTAAACACACGAAGTCAGGCGTGTCTCTTTCAAAACTTGACCTAAAATGGTAACAGCACATGAAAGAGACAAACCCAAGCGCTTGTCTTTCTCTGTTTATTTCTTTCTCACCGGCTGCCAATAAAGCCCACTTACCTACAGTCAAGTATGACACAATCATGTAATGTTTTCTTGGCGTTAAAACTGCTGCAACTAAATAAAGAAACAACACGAGTTCCAACACGGACTTGCTGTTTTTGACTATCCCTCCCTTGATGAAGTATTGGTACGCATTAATACAAAGGGGATTTTCCACTAGCAGCTGAGGCCGTACATGCCCTCTCAACCCGGAATGGTGACAAGACTAAGAGGGGGTAAAAACATGCACCATGACAACGCTGCTCAGCAACAATTTGAATCAATCACTTCTTTAATAGTTATCCTGCAGGGCCTTTAGACTAAACTCCACACAAAATACTAACACCCCCTACTCCTGCCACCCCGGATATATTAATCCATGTAACTCAACTGAAGGTTTGAGTTGAGGTTCACATGAGTGCAGCACCCCCTTAATTGAAAAAAAAAAAAATCCCTTGACCTACATCTCTAGACAGATCTGTGTCGATTGCTTATACACATCTGTTTACATTGTTTTATTGTGAAGAAGTGTTTCAGAATTTCACCTCTGAATATAGGTTAATCCTCTTTTGAAAAACTCCACAGGAGGCTTTTAAAATATTTTGCATCTGTCTGTAAATCTTGCTAATGGTTACCTCTTGTTTTATCCCTCACTGATACCAATAAAGACCTCTACGATTTTATAGACTATATAGAGAGGCAGATGAATTGACAATGGACCATTAGGACAATTAGGAAGCTGTTCAGTGTGTCTATAGTACCGCATATGTGATTATCTGTATGAAATCTGCATATTTAGCCAATATATTTGTAATACAATAAAGGAGTAACAGCTCTTGGGATTATTATCAATCAATTATGGGCAATAAAATGTACTACTAGTGTCTACAACATTTTCAAAAATGCACAAAGAAGCCATAAAGGCAGTTTTACACAGCAGCTATAGTTGTTTATTTAAACCATCAGACTGCATTTTGCTTGTTCAATGATATATAATCACCATGAACGAATGAAAACGAAATGGTAGGCTAAATAATGCAGTGTGTACAACATTCACATCCTTCTTACACTGCATTTAGAATGACCTGACTTCATCTTAGAAAAAGCCATAATTTACCAAATACTGCAGGGTTTGAGGCCATTTGAAAGCTCACTAACCATCACTTCACTGATTGGTGTCTGAGTCAGAAAAGCCAAATTAACACAGACCTACTCTAAGCATAGAGTTAGAGATAATTCCAGGCTGCGAAGGTTCAAAAGTGCCCAAATGTTAATGTTAAGACATCAGGATACAGGCCCAGCTCCATCATTGGGAGCATTGAATCAAGCGACGCCCTGCTGGCAACCACCTGGCTGTGACGGTCCTTCCCTCTTGCACCATCACTGCATATGGGCCGCAGCTCTTTTGTTAACACCAGATGCCCCGAATGAACCGGCAGTCCCTAGAGGATTGCCATGTTTGTAGCAAGTGTGTTCAGTATAGAGCCTGCTGGTAATCTCTGCTCCACTGCAAGGTTTTGTGGAAATTATTTGTAAATTTGTGAAATTTTGGAAACATTTTAGAGATTTTATATGAACCTAGGATATATAAAGCTTTTAGATAATTCATAGTAACAATAAAAGACGCATTTCTCTGTTATTGCCATAGTGACCAGCAAGGGAGGCATTTAATCCACTGGTGACAATGTTTGCACTGAGAAAGATGTTACTTAAAGATCAAACTTATGTGCATGTTGCACCGTTTATTATCTTATTTTATCCATTTGTTTCAACTTTGCTATGCTGTACTGTATGTGAACAAATTAAATAGTGAAAAGTGTTAATTATTGTATCTGTGCATGTTTTGCCAAAGAAGGTATTACTATAAAGAAATATTCAACAAATATCTGAGATTTCTACTATCCTAACTACAATCATCTGCTAATTATCTTAAATCTGGTAATGTTTTGTCGGTAATGTTTCACAATTTAGCATTTATGAGCAGCATGCAAATGTTTAATTAATAGTTTACACACACTATAATGTAGTTGCTAGCAGATATAAGCATTCGTTTCTGTATTTATGGACATCTATACCTCTTCCTGTGGTCACTCATAAGTGGAGGCTGGTGTAACTCCTTAATGACTGAAAATACTGTAAAATCCAGTTGTAATAATATGAAATATGCCCTCATAGGAGGAACTATAATTGTTGACAAATACTGTACATGAATTTACATTTAAAATGTCCTTATATCGGCTTATAACTACATTATATTGTTCTATCAACCTTTTAATAAACGTTTGTGTGATGCTTACAAATGCTAACTTCAAGTAGTGTTACCATTGGGCCAGTTAAAAAAGGGATAGCAGTGTCACATAGCTGTTATATGTACAAAAATATAGTTCAGGCAAAAACAGCTAACACAAAGGTAGCACAGTGAATGTTACTCTACACACTCGCCTGGGACAAATGACAAATATCAAATACGTACCCTATTGCCACAGATACAATACATGCTGTAGCTACACTGTGGAACTGTGTAAGTTTAAGCCCTGAGGGTTAAATAAATTCAAGCCCTGAGGATTATTATACACTAAAATTGTACCAAATTGATGTACACAATAATGTTTTGGGACGACAGCACCAGTACAGCTCATGATCACAGGTTCATGTAGCAGACAAATGAAACAAGACTTGCTGTATGAAGATGTACACAGTCCCTTTGGAACAATAGCATCAAGTTCACCACTGTAGCAATGCAAACTGATCCCCTAAGATCACAAAACAGTGCAAATATCACATGGAGCAAGCCAACAACTTAGGACTACTGGACAGTGTCTGCTACAGTGATTTCACATACACTCAATCATTCATCTTAATCACTTCTCACTGTTTAACCTGAGGAATGAAAATAAAGTTATCTGAAGTTCTGTATTTGTGCCTATAAAACAAGATAAAAGTTACCTTAAAGGACTCCAGCTGTTGATTGATGATGTCTGTCTCCATGCCGACCGCCTCTTGGGACGCCTCCTTTTCCACAGCTCTGCAAAGTTTATCTTCCACTTGGTGAAGTTTACCGTACAGCTCCTCTAGTTTGGTGAGAGTGCTCTGCACCTGTGTCTCCCTGCCTTTAGCTCTGTCCATCAGTTTGCCACACTGCTTACTTAGAGTATCCAGATCTCTCTTCAGGCCTAGCAGGTCCGGTGAGGATTCTGTCTCTAGCATCTTCTTACAGCTGTCCCCGGCGTTGGCCGTGTTGGCCATCAGCTCTTGCAACTTTGTAACAAAGCTCTCAATGCTGTCCTGCTGCTCCTTAAGAACAGCCAAGTCGAGATCCACTGGAGCCATGCTGTCCAACTCGTCATCCAGGTCTGTGAATCTGCTGAACATCTCACGAATGTTGTTTTGAAACTGCCCGATACCCTGCAGTTTACCCTCCAGGACTTGGCATGTCTTCTCTAGTTTATTGTTGAGGGTGCTGTAGTCTTTTTCTATGCTGTCAGCTTGCAGTAAGAGGTCTGTCACTCCATCAGCATCTGGAACATCTACTACAAGGTCCTTAGCTAAACTTTTCAAGTGTTCTACTTGGTTCTGCACTCCCTCTAAACTCTTATGTTGGGCTTTCATGTTGGTTAAGTTCTTATTGCTGTGTGCCTGCACTCCCTGTGATTCATAAGCATCCACTTGCTTTTTCGCTCCCTCTAGCTGACCCTTTGCCTCTTTGTAGGCATCATTAAATTCCTTAATTGTATGTGAGATCTTCTCCAGTGATTCCCTTTTGTTCTGCAGACCCTCCACTACATTATCCACTCTTTTGCCAATGATATCCTTCTCCTCTTTTATAGCTTCAGTGTCTGTATTGGCCACATCCAGAAGGCTATCTGCAGCTGTGTTGAGCTGTTCCATCATCCCTCTGTGCTTGTCAACATCCTTCTGAAGAGCTTTCACCTGAGAAATGGAGCTCTCCACGGCAACGGGATCAACAGTGAGTTTGACTCGGCCCTCGCTGGCTTCACACTCCTGAATCCAGGTGTTGAGCTTTTCTGCGTGCTCCTGATACTTCTGAGATCTCTGCAGAGCAGTCTGAAGTTTGTCAGCCTGTTCCACCGAGTTCTTCTTCACCTCCTGCCAGTTAGATGAGAGGGTATTGAGCTGCCCCTGTAGTGCCAACTTTTCTGCACCGTCAGTGTTCTGCAGAAGTGTCTCCCCTTCCCCAATGATTGTGTTATAAGCCTCCTCATGTTCATTAAGAGCCTTCTGGAGTTTACTGTGCTCCTCCACAGCCTGTTGTAGGGTCTCCACTTTGGCAGAGATAGATTGAGGCTTAGACTGGTCCTGGAGCTTCTCACCCAGCCATGACTGGAAGTCTTTGGAGGTCTGATGGAACTGCTGAGAGCTGGCAAAGGTGGAGCTCAGCTGCTCGATCTGTTTTGCTACAATATCAAAAAAAAAAATTGTTAGTGAGTTAAATGCTGCAACATTAATTATGTTAAAAGTGGAGCCTAAAGGTAGGCGGGAAAATGGATGCAGATGACTTTTTAAATCATTCTACATTTCTGATGTAATTTAGTCTCAAAACAGCATTTCTAGATGCCAAATAAAGAATTGTTGTAAAAATCTTGACCCTTCATCAAACATAGAACAGAATTTTGAACAGAGTTTATATTTCAGTCTTGATACTCTACTGCAATTTAGCCAGATGGGAAGCTGTTGTCATAGAATAAATATGTTCCACAATGATTCAACACAAACAGAATGGTTCCTTCTTTCCAAACATTACAACCTTACATTATTAAGTTAAATTAAAAGACAAACCTGCTTTCTCTTCCAGCTGTTTGAAAGGCTTGCTGACACTCTCCAGCTGTCTGGCTAAGTCTGCTTTGAGATAGTCCTCAGTCACCATTGCTGTGAGTTCTGCATTGATGGTCTCAGCCTCCTTCAGCTTCTTCCTCTCCTCTCTCAGCTGAGCTGAGATGTTCTGGACATCCTCCAACTGTTTCTTCACAGCGTCGGGCTGGGTACTATGGGCCTGATGGTTGGTGAGTTGATTCTCCAGCTGAGTGGCGGTCTGGCTGAGACTCCTCAGTAACCCCTGAAACTGCCCTGTCTTCACCATGGCCTGGTCAATGAGGCTGTCTCGCTGGTCTAGCTGCCCTGTAAGGCCTTGCCACTTCTGAGTGACAGCAGTGAGCTGCTCTCTCACGAGCTTCCCGTCTGAGGGGTCCTGGTTGCCTGAGGAGCTTAGGATGGCAGAGGCAGCTTCATCAAGTTGCTCATATTGAGGTTTTCGGCTCTTGAATTCGTTCTGGAGGATCTGGAGGGAAGAAATCAGTCAAGATGAACATTTCATTACAAAACCAGAGGAAATACATCTCCTAAAGAAAGCAGCAAACTTCAATTTTTTCCCAACATCATGCTTACCTGAACTTGTTGCTTCTGCATTTTAAGCATGTTTGGGTCTATCGAGAGGGGTCCAAGGACACTCATCATCAGCTCTTTCTCTGAGAGCCACTGGCCAAGCTGCAGCTCAGTGGTTTGGAAGATGTCCAGGTTTTTGTTGGACTGCTCCAGGTGCTGCTTCCTCTCCTCGACAGAGCCACTGATATCTGCCCAAGCAGCATCTAAGCAGGAGATCAAATCACACCAGTTTGCATTAGTCAGCACCTTTCTATCCACTGTCCTACTGTTCTGCTGAAAACCACCAACTGCGCGGGACTTGGCACTATGAATGTGTTAAATTAACTGGAGTAGCAGAGTGCAGGTACTGTGACAGACTCATACTCTGTTTACATGCGTGTGTGTGGTAGGTAGATTACTAGAACGACATCAGTAAAATAGTTGGTTTATGCCATTTTGTAAAAGCCTTTATTCAAAGGCCAGTGCAGTAATGAGATCAGAGCCATTTAACATACTTCTGACAGTTTTCAGTGACATAAATTACCCAGGGCCATCTGGAAACAGCACCTTGGTGCATACCTATTTCTGCCAGCATCTGCTTCCATTTTGCTGCCTCTGGGGAGTTTGGATGAGCCTCAATCAAGTTGAGGAGCTTCTCTCTTAGCTTCTGGAGCTGCTCTTGCTTTTGCTTCATGTCATCTTCAAAGGCCTGAAAGAAGGAAACAAATTATGAATGCTGAATCCTTTGATTTTCAAACTTGAATGTCATGACTATCTCATTTACAATGGTAGTTTTGTGCAGTTTTAGAACAGCCCATTTGGTGAGTGACAGCAACACTTTTGTACCTTCTGCTGTTCAAGCTGTGTTTTCACAGAATCTTTCTCTGTAGTGGCATTGTTCCAGGACGCTGCTGTCTTTTTCATGTCCTTCAGCCATGTCTTCATGTCATCAACTTCCTTTTGGGCCCCTTTCACCTCTTCCACTGAACTACTCAACTCTGCTGCTCGATTCTTCAGCGTTTCCCCCAGGCTTGTGTATCCCTCATTGACGAATGACATGTTCTGCTGAATTACCATCAGCTCTGAGGACATCAAAACATATTTTATCAAGTCTCCTCTGTTTTTATAGTTGCAATGTCATTATGAGGTTACAGTATGCTCACAATATGGCATTATTAATATAGTAGCCTTATGGTACAATATGTTCAGAATATGAGTGAGGAAAATATAACCAAACACATTAAAATGATGAATTCAGTGGCGTATACTTCCCATATCATCTTATCATATGTCCCCCTGTGTGTTTGAAAGGAACTTAGAGCCTTTAAATTTTGAGAAAAGTTTCTGTTCAGTTTGGTTGATGCTTAATCGCCTACTTTGGGCATTAACAAAAATGTACAAATAAACTGAACTTACACTCACACACAACACTGAAATCTCTCTCTTTGTTGCTCAAAATCTGAACATACTGTTAAAATGATTTTCAAAAGTTGCTATTTGTCTGGCATAGAGCCACATAGCAGTGTTTTGAAAACCAACAATAGTAATGACACAGCAGACCGCAAACAGTGTGTTTACACAGCAGCATCCACACACACTTGATTACCTTTATTGGTTAGGTAGGAATGGCTCGCTGGACCACCACCATTAGTAAGAGCTGATGCAAAGACATAAGACAAAGCTTGTGTAAAGGACAGGCAGACTGTCTGGGATTGTTGGCACAAGATCTTTCCATGATCTCTAACGGTTAGTGATTATACAATACTCTGAAGTGCACCCAAACACCATGCTTCCCATTCCTTTGAATGATTCAGACGTATACGGTTAAGTGTTTACCTGACTTGTTAGGGGTCTTTGTTTTGGCAGGGGATGTGAGGAAAGTGATGAGGCTGCATAGTGATGACCCTTTACTGTTCAGGTCTTGGACAGCAGGGCCTTTGGATGTCCATTCTTCTAATAATCCCTGATGAAAGAAGACTCAGTCAGATAAATTATACATATTGTAGGATATATGACAGCTAGCATTCATAACACGTGTCTGAAATGTTATTTGAGAAATGGGATACGTAAAGAAATGAATGAATTCTATTCATTTTCGCTTTCAGAGTGATTTTTACATTTTAGGATCTTCCTATTTCTGTGATCTTTTCAGTAAGATCCTATGAAGAAAAATGTGTCTCCACTGGACATTGTAGTCTTGGACTCCCTGATCTGTCCTGTGGAAACACTTTCCATTCATCTTTCATTAGTTGGCAGAGAAAGCATGATGAGATGTCAGGGAGTTTGGGGAGGATGGGCTGTGAGCTATTAAAACACATTTACATCTATCTATTGCAAAACACTTAAGCTCCAAACTGCAGTGTCAGATGTAAAATATCAGTGGCTTCTGTTCCAACACTTTAAGTGCAGTTAGATAAAACATGTATGGGAATAACACTGTCTACATACAGACTTTCTATTTATCTGATGACTCACAGTGACTATCTGCAGGTCCTTCTCCAGACTTTTCTCACTGCTACTTGGCTGAATCACAGGTACTTTCTCAGTGGTCTCCTCCAGCCACTTGGTGAGGGCGTTGGCTGCAGACCTGAACTCACCCAGCTGGTCCTGGCAGGCTGATACCTCCTCTTCCCTGCAGTAAACAAGAATATCACGAATACATCTGTACATTGCCAACATCATATTGACAGATTTTTTGTAAATTAAGAAATCTTTTTCCTACCTACAGAAAGTCCCAACTTACTTTTCTTTGACAGTGTCTTTGAAGGTGGTAAAAATATTCAAAAGATTGTCCATCTTGCTCTGAATCTGGGCTTTATTCCCATCAGGGCTTAATTCAGACAGCTCCTTGGACAAAGTCTGCAGCTTCTCCAAATCACTGGCATGTTCAGCCATCTCAGCTTTAGTGTTCTAAATCACAATCATAACAGTCTGTCATTCTTTGCACTCTAAAATTATGTTTTTGATTTAAAGGACCAGTGTATAAGATGTAGGGGGATCAATTGGCAGAAATGGAATATAATATTCAAAGTATTTTTTAACTAGTGCATAATTACCTGAAAATAAGGATTGTTGTGTTTTTGTTACCTTAAAATGAGCCCTTTATATCTACATAGGGATCGGGTCCTCTTCCACGGAGCCCGCCATGTTGCACCACAATGTTTCTACAGTAGCCCAGAATGGACAAACCAAATACTGGCTCCAGACAGGGCCTGTCATGTTTTTTTGTGGGTTTTGCAGCCACCATAGGTTTTCCTACATGCTTGAAAGGGAGGGTTTGAGGGGTGGCGTATTCAGTTTGTTGCAATCTGCAACCTCACCACTAGATGCCACTAAATCCTACACAATGGTCCTTTAAAAACACTAAAAAATATTACTGAAAGACACCAAGATGTACATTTATGGTAGTAAATACCACTAGTAGTATACTTACCTCCATTAGCTGAGACAGTTCATTGAATGTTTTCCCTGGCCCGTCTGTCTCATGTAGATCTTGTGAACGCTTCACAACAAACTGCTGAACTTTATCGGCGACATTCTCAAACTCTTCCACCTTCTCCTTCAGCTGCTCCAGTTGGGATACTTTTTGCTTATGCTTGTCACAGGCATCAGAGAAGCGCTGTGAGAGAGCATCCATCTTAGATTGGAGAAGTGCTGCAGCAGAGGGATCTGCTGTCTCCACAAACTTCTTCACTTTGGCCTTCATGGCTGAAATGCTGCTCTGGCGACTTGCTATGTCCTGCTCTAAGGCCTTAAAAAACACAAAATGGACAACAGCAAAGATTTAATAGCTAAACAGAGTGAGCAAAAGGTTGGTAAGAAGCAAAACTAACCATTAACAGCGTATCATGGAGAGTATAGTTATTAGAATGAACACTCACTGCTTCTTTGCTGAGAATATCTCCAATGGATGCAGAGTCTAGGAGTATTTGTCCTTTCTCTTTCACACTGGCCTCCACTCCCTCCATCCATCCCATCATCTCATCCAAACCATCCTGGACACTCATGGAGCGTGTCAGGGTGATCTGCAGTTTCTCATTTCGATCACTTACAGACTTGGACACGTTGTCATACCGCTCCACTATGTCATCTGCGATGCATGGAAACAAATCAGGTTATGTTTAAAACTCTCTAGTTGCTTAAGACAAGTCAAGTAAACATTTCAAACCAAAGCAGAAATTTATTCTGCATTTATGAGTTTATCAGTTTGTTAAGGCTACACTTCTGGCAAAGGACTGCAGTCCTACAGTTCTGGTATAATAAAAGCTTTGAAAAATGTAAACCAAAAAAAAGGGGGAACACAAATAAGAAATCCAACAGCCATATTTCACTTTAGATAACTTTTTGTAAATTTTAGAAAAGGAATGATGGACACTACTATGTTGATATCTTTTCGTTGCTTCTATCTATTTTTCAGGACTGTGAAGTTAAGAAATTTCAGGCTGAACTTTCAATTAATTAATTTTAAGTGTAGTAAAAGTGTATTTCAACATGTCAAAACATTTCACATGAATTTCAATGCCCAACATCTAGCATATTTAGCATATTTAAAGGCCTAAATTCTAATCCCATTATTTGAGTGTCAGTGAGGACACATAATTTAAATCCGAAAATATGAGTAAACAGCACAAAACCTCGACCCTGGTTCGTTTTTTCTCTCACCTACTGTCTCCTGGATCTCATCTGGGTTGCTCAACAGGTCTCCTTCAGATGTTATCAAAGACTCAGTTGTTTTACAAAGCGTGTCAACAGCAGTCTGGTGTCCAGTCATCTGACCTTGTAAAGTCTGTGGATCAATAAGTGTAAGTCAGAAAATAGAAATGGACTGCACTTATTTTATATTCACCCATTCACACACACACACACACACACACACACACACACACACACCAATGGTAGCTGGTCTGACCATTGGAAGGAATTTGGTGTTCAGTGTGCTGCTCAAGAACATTTCAACATGTGGACAGAAGGTGCCGGGGATCGAACCACCAACCATGTGATAAGTGGACAACCTGCTCTACCTTCTGAGTGCGTGTATACAAACACATACATGTCCTCTCTCTACATATACTGAACTGTACATACTGTCATTCTACCAGTGTGGTGAAGAGAAGATAAAAACAAAGAAATGATGATGTGCAAGACTGTCTGGATGTAATATTGGGTCATTCCATAGATATAATTAAGTATGTACCAGTCTTTCCTTACTGCTATACTCATAGAAGAGATTAGGATTTATGCAATGATTTGTAACCAAAGCCAAAAGTACAGTGTTCCTTGGTTGGCTCACAGGCGCCTCTTATCTTGGCATATCTATGCTGTAAGTCACTTCCTCCCTAAAGAGAAATGTTCAGCTCGCTGCAGCCAAAAGCTCTGACAGAGACAGTTCTGTCAGCCTTGTTTCTTATCCTCTTGTAGGAGTACGTAAGCTACAAATAACCAGGGTTAAACTATTCACATGTGGGTTTGAATTTGGAACACAAGAGCTAAAAATAACTATGTTGTACTTAAGTCAGTGGAAACACTGTATATGGTAAGGCAGGTCTATTGAGGCACAACCTTGTTGTAACTCAGGCAATGCTCCAAGTGCTGCATGAAGCTTTTTTTCTTCACTTTCTTTTCAAAATTAGGACCAAACATCCATGATAGTTTGCAGAGTTGATGAAGGTTAACAGACAAATTCATTGTTAGTCTCACTGGCTCAGGCTATACCGGACTTTTTGAACTTTAACTGTAAAAATTAATTTTCATCAATATGTTATGCATTACATGGGAAGAATGATCAAAGGGGCATTTTCATATGACTCCATGTCGGCGTCAAGAATTAAGAGGCCAAGACACCAAGATAAAAAAAGACTTTGAGCTTTTTTAAACAAAATTCTGAGGTTGGTTTTGATACTAGACTATGCTTAAACCAAGCCTGGCTTGCAGTGTTTCTTGCCTTGGTCTCCTCCAGCTGTTTCTGCAGTGTTTGTGGGTCAGCTGCGATGGCCTCTGATTGCTGCTTTCTGGCCTCCTCCTCAGAGCTGTTGAGCCACTTCAAAAGACTAGCACTGGAGTCTTCATACTTCTTGTACTTGTCTACCACATCTTTGAGGTTGTTGCCAAGCTGATTGCACTGAAACAATTAAAAAGAGAAATTATACTGTGTGAAACACAGAAACCAGATAATTAACAGCACAGGCTCAACAGATGAAAAAAAAATTGAATCAGAAGATGCACACGTCACTTTCTCTGACATTTTCACAATGCTTACAGAGGATAGTGTAATACTATTATGTGGCATTACACAGCTTTTCTATGAAGACAAATGCTTCCACCTAGTGGACAGAATAAGTCATTGCAACCTGTGTCTGCTCAGGGACAGATTTAATACCTGTGAGTGCAGTGTTTTGTATCGACTGGCTGCTGAGTCCAATTTATCCTTGACAGCAGAGCAGGTTCCTGAGGTATCCACATGCAGAGGGGCATTTTTAGCCGCAGGGTCGGCCAATCCACAGGCTTTAGCCACATCCAGTACCTTCTGACCTGAAATGGTGATGAAGCGAAGGTCCCCTTTGTGAGAGATCACATCCTCTGAGAAGCTCTTCTGTCGCTGGAGTTTATCACTGAGAATATTGAGGGAGGCTGCAGGAGCCCCCAGCTCCTCCATCTCTCCCTCCGCCTGTTTTAACCAGCCCTCAAACTCCTCACAATCATCCTGGAACTTCTTCAGCTCCTCCTGGACACACTGAACCTGCTTCATCTGCTGTTCAGCCTGCGTCAGAGAGGCTTCATAGCGCCCCTTCAGTTCTTGGATATTCTTCTGCAGTTTTTCCTTCTCCTCTGGAGAGAGCACATTGGCTTGCTTGTCCAGCAGAGCCTGGGCTGACTGGGTGGCCATGATCAGATCCTCCTGCTGGGAGAGAATCTTCTGATGATAAGCCTGTGGGAAAAATAAAGAGTAGAGGGCACAATATCAATAGCAATGGCAATTTTTTAAACATTTAAACATTACTTATGCTCATTTTCTCTTTGCTATTTCTTACTTTTTCTCTTTATTGGCTTTAGATACTGTTCTGCAAGTATTTAAACAAGGATTAGCTTTAAGATTTCCCCCTTTCTGTTTCTTTAAACTCTAATCTTAAATTTGATTGATACTGTTAGTATTATATTCTTATCTTTGTTTTGACATACGTGACACATTTTACAAGATAATCCATCTATTCACTGACACAGAATTTATGTGTTTAGAAAATGTGCACATAATGACATGTTTCATGCCAAAAGTAATCTCATAAATGTCATTTTTAATTTTAGTCAAATCTAAACTGAACATTTTCCATATAACAAGATCAAATTAACCATTGACCATTTGACTTTTTTGACATTGGAGCTTTTATAGTTGTTGGCACTATTCTTTACACAGATCATTTTATTTGTACTTTAAATATTTCTGCAAATCTCATTACTCCTTGTGTCTTAAAACCTTAGAGTTTACCACGATGATCTGCCTCAACTAATGCAATGTGGAGAAAAGAGACCCCAAAGATCCTACATGAAAGTATAAAATACTGTTGAACATTTTTGCAGCAAACTATACCTTGACTCTGTCATACTGTTTATCCAGGTCTAGGGAGGCGTCGTTCTTCCCGTCGGTCTCCCTTCCAAAATCACTTTCAGTGGTCTGTAAAGCGTTTCCATTGGCATCGTCATCCTCTATCAGTCCCTTGGCTGATTTTTCCTCTGGCAGGTTTCCATTCTCTTTGCTTATACGGTCAGTTTGATCAAGACCAGTCTCGTTTTCATTCCCTATGTTGGATATCCAGTCCAGGAGATCTTCAATTTTGTTTTTGCTTTCTTCAAGCCGCTCAACAGCTGCTGCCTGAACAGACCACACATAAAAACAAAGATGAATACCAAACAAAATTAATAGAATGTGCTGAAATTAAGTTTTGCATTGCAACTAATAATTTCAATTTTGATGCATTTCATAGCTTCTCCAGAAACATATGGAGGTGATCTGAACTCTAACCTTTTCACTCTCCTGTTTTATGGCTGTGGTCACAACCTTCTCCAAGTCTTTCCTGGACTCCTCAGCTCGCTGGTTGATGAGCTTGGCTTTGCTTTTCGCCTCTTCCAACTTACTCTCGATGCTGGCAACTTGATCTGGCGTCAGCTTGCTCCGATTTTCTTCCAGAAACTTTTTAGTACTGGTGATGACCTCATTCAAGGCACTGGCGTTTGTCAATACGTCTTTTTGCAGAGCCTGGAGATCAGACAGCAATAAATAGGGAGGAACAGCGGGGTCATGGAATAAAACAGATTTTAATTGATACAAATCTGATTGGACACATACTGTTTGTCTGATAAAGCCAAGAAAACTAGTCTGACAAACCTGATGCTCCTGCTGGTACTGCTGCAGGTCTGTGACGCACTCTGCATTGTCAGCCTGTTGCTGATGACCAATCAGACGGTTCTCTGTCAGAGTGAGATTATCACACACTTCCTCCAACTTCTCTGTAAACTCCTTGTGTCTCTCCAATAAAGACTGACAGAAAGAATAAACAACACCAAGTTAAAACTATTACTTTACAGCACATTCACATTTACATTCAATAAAACACACATGAAACAAACCTCCAAACCTTAGGGTTATTCCTAAAATCTGAAAAGTTCAGTGAACATTTGGGAACATGGACATAGAAAAACAAGCAAGCTCAAATAGGTAACATGCAAATTCTCTTTTAGGATAGATTTCCTTTGACATAACAATAGCGTAAAAATCCGGTATGCTGTAAACATGCTAGCCATTCACCACTTTGGTCTTATGATGGTAATAAGGACAGGGGGACATTATGTATAGTGCGTTAGTGCATTTGTTGTGTGTGAAAGTGTTCCAACAGAGAAGGTGCATTTGTCCACTGTTAAATTTTCACTGGTGTCTTGAGGCCTGTAGAACACAACCAGCACAAAGGTTAGTCTGCAGCAGTGATCGAGCATGCAATGCTGTTACTGGGAAAGGAATCCATAAATTCAAATAGAATATACTGAACATAACACACTGAAATATTGGGGTAAAAATGCTGCATACAGTTGAATATTCCTTAAATTCACATAAAAACAACAGAGAATTTCAATATTTGTACATATTAAACTCTATTTTTGCAGTGAAACTACTCGTCTAGTCATTCATTCATTTTTCTGATGCTTGACGTTCAGATGTCTTATTCCAAAGTAAAAATATGTGTTCCAAGTAATGTAAATCCAAATAAATTATACAGTGTACTTGCCTGTATTAAATGTTTTTGTTGTTGACTCTCACAATATAGCATTTTGCCATAATATGCTCAATAACTATTAGGTTGTTGTAGGTAGTGTGTGGGCTAATCTACTTTTAAGTCTGTTTCTGCATGTTTTAATTTGTACAACATAGCTTACACAACCTACCTACACACACTATAAACATTCACTATCAACACTGTTGTTTTATCAGGAAAGCATCTGTGATATTTTATGGCATATCCGTAGGCAGACCTTCTTCTGGTTTTCCTTCTCTCTGGTGTCCAGTAGGACATCTAAGGTGCATCTCTGGGTAACAAGTCTCTCTGTCTGGTCTCTGAATGCTCGCTGAGTGGTACTGAGGTACTTGAGGAGGTAGCTGCTCTGAGCTGGACTCAGGAACTGAGCGTGCTCAGAAATGAAACACTGGATATCAAATGTGACATCCTCTAACTTGAGCCTGGCCTCTTTAAGCAGCTGGTTCTCCATGTCCTGGAACAAGAACAATAAAATATAGGAAAAGTACTGTAAGTATGTTTCCGTAACTGTAGATACTGAATATTTTTTTTTAACTTTTTTTAATTTTAGGGTACCTTGTTTCGCTGAATCAAATGTTTCAATGTCTCAACATCACATGTGTTCACATCCACGTCCCACATTTCAGAGTTATTTTGCATGAGGCCTGCTAGTTCATCAAGATCACTGAGATGCTTCTGGTATGTTGATTCCAAATGTACCTACAATCACATCAAAAACATTTAATTATGCTGATGCAGCTGTCACATCATTGTATTTTAATTACAAGCTATAAACACTGACCTTTTCTGTTTCCATTGCTTGAAGCAGGGAGTGATTCCTTTCTGCACACATTTGGGAAACAGCAGTAAAATTTGGCTCCAACTCCAGATATGTTGAAGCCAGATCTTGGTGGATTTGTATGGGAATGTTCTCATCAGCAGAGTTTACGAGCTGTTTGGCTTTCTCCAAATCTGCTGTCAGAGCAACAGCCAGTCGGGAAAGTTGGGACTCCAGTGACTGGAAAAAAGTAGATTTAGTCAGGAAACTAATGCATACATGTAGTATATTGTGCAAAAATGAAGTTTTAAGCATTGATTTATTGATTTCTAACCTGACATTCCTCTACTTGGATCTGCAGTTCTTCCATGGTGTTGCCCATGGGTGCCTGAGTTAAAAGGTCTTTTCTGACATCATCTAAAACATCAGCGTGATCCTGCAGTCTTCCGACACACTCCAAGTAATCCTGGATGGAGAACAGCTGCAGGAAAATAAAACAACAGTTGAGCAGATGTTCGTTATGACAAAAGTAAAGGGAGGGGGTTATCCCAACACTGAAACAATGGAAAAATTACCATATTTTTGACCTCCTCAACTTTGCAGACATCTGAGTTGGCAGACAACTGAGGAGATGATCGGTGACTGCCTCCAGGAGAGTGACAGTGACCCAAGTCATCTCCTGTTAACCCCTCATCCTCTCCCTCTGAACTCTCCTCTTTGATGCTTTCAAGGGTGTGTTGCCGCTGCTCCTCCGGAGAGTCGCCCCCCAGAGCACTGTTCAGGGTGTCCATCACTTCCTGAAGCATTGAAAGGTCTTCGCTTGAAGAAACGGTCTTAAGAACCTGCAGCAGTTGCAGCTGGATATTTGGAGCATCAGACTGCTCTGTCTTTTCATGGACTTTTTCCTCTTGTAGTATCAGTTCTGGGGTTTCTATGTCTTTGTTGTTCAAACTGAGGGTGTTTTGCCTCATTACATCTATGAGAAGATCTGGGTGACTGCTCTCTATAAGTCCATGAGGAGTGTCACTCTCATGAAAAACACCTTTGTCTGAGGGTCGTGAAGTATTCTGATCTTCAGTAACAACTCTGCTTTCAGCGTCTTGAGTTTCTGCCTTTTCTAAACCTCTGACATCAGCCCCCACTCTCATCACTTCCTCCTGACCATCTACATGTGTCCCTACAGCATTAGAAAACACTGATGGAGCTGAAGAGGCAACATCAGATGCAATGCCGCTGTGTGGCAGGAAATCAGTATCTACTTGGGTATTTTCATTCTCATACACATCCAATCCATTTCTGCCTGGCTGAATATGAAAGTCTGACCCTTCTCTCATTCTACTTTCAGACTGCCCTGAGTTAATTTCTGATGCAGAGGACGGATTTGAACAGGGTACCTTTCCAACAATATCTCCATTTTGTTTATCACTTGTCTCTAATGTCTGTGCATTACTTGACACAGAGATCTGCTCAGTATCTCTGCTGTCTTTGAAAATCTCCCCGTGTTGCCTCTCTGGGGAAATCCTCTCTGTGCTTAATGCACCGTCATCTGCTGCACTGTGCTTTGAACCTGACAAATCTTTATCAGTCATTGCTGGATCTGGAGAAACTCTGATGGCTGTTGGAGTATAATATTCTAAATCTTCCACATCATAGCTCTCATGATTGACAGTATTTGTTGCAGTGTCTTCATAGGAAGCATCAGGCAAAGGAGAGGAGGGGTTCGACTGTTGCGTCTGTCTCTCATCAACAAGCATACTCTGACCATTTTGAGAGTGTCTAGGCTCTGATTCAGCACTAAAATCACTTTCTGAAAGAAGCACTGCTTGCTGAGGTAATGTAATTCTGCTGCCATCTTCTGTAATGTTTTTGTCATAGTTACCATTAGGACCGGAAACTGAGGTAATTGCACTTTCAACTAAATCTCTGGACGGTGAGTAATCTATACTCGGAGTTGGCTGACTGTCCAAAGGTGACTGAACAGCACTTGTGTCATTCTTCATTCTCGTTTCCTCAGGCAACACATCGCGATGCGATGAGAACATGTCTAATTCACTCTCACTCTCTGCTTGATTTCCCACTTGGGTGTCAAATCCAGTGATGAAAAAATCAATGGGTGAGCTGTCAGTTTTATAAGAGTGATGAGCAGACGTAGTATATTGAGTTTGGCTTTCTAGCTCAGGACTGCTGTCAAACGTTCTGTCACTCAGACTAGATGGACGTGACTGGATAGTTGGAGCAGCAATTTCTATCACAGCACTGGATAATTTGGCTGTATCTGTCAGCTGGCTATTGATTACGCCCTGTGCGTCATCAGTCAGTAAAGATGATTCGTCCGTGTGATGAATACACTCTGCTATAACCTGATTCCTTGGGGAGGGTGAGATCATCAGAGGCTCATGACCACTAACTGAGGGAGGGGAATGACGCAGATAATCACTCATCTCTGTCTTACAATCTCCCGCTGCACCTTCATTCTCATTTTCTATCCATATCTTGTCATCCTCCTCATCTGTGAGATCAAGCACCATGACAGCAATCTTCCTCTCATCTGGCTGCTGCTGCGTGTTTTCTGCTTCATCGATGTTAATAAAACCAAGATTGCAATCATCAGGGATGGAGTGGCTGTAAATTTCCTCTTGATAAATGGTGACTGTGGGGTCCAAATTCAGGATTTTATCATCATCAATAAGTACTCCAGACTGAAATGATTCACTCATACTGATGGTGCAAGCAGACTGGAACTGGCTCTGCTGTTGCATTTCACACAGAGGAGTACTTGAGGATATGGATCCATCTGACACTGCCAGTTCTAAAACAGACATTGTGTCATCCTCATCTCCAGGGGCACTTTTTTCATCTAGCTGTAGAGCAAGCAGCTCCAGACCTGTCTTATCATCTAATAGGCCCCCTCTGAGAGCTGCCTCCGGGTCGTAATGTCTCCCAGAGGTCACATCCAAAATGTCCCCTTCCTCTACTTGGGCTTTCAGAAGATGAACTGCATAGTCTCCCTCACACAAGTCCTTTGAACAGAGACCCTCAGATGGGGGAATATCAATATGTCTTGATGCACTAAACAGTGACTCAGCATTTAAGTGTGGCTGTGGCTGATTGCTAGATTTTACTGAACAGTGAGACTCGGACATCCTTGATGGTGAGTCAACATTTGTCCTGTTCACAGAAAATATTGCAGGAAGTACTGGGATCCCTGGAAAATCAAGATCTCCACTACAAGCACCTCCAACTGCAAAATGGAAACTGTTTCCACAAGGTCTTTCCTCAAATTCACCTGACTCGGTGCAATTTGTGGTGTTTTGAAACACGTCTTGCTCAGCTACAACAGGCTCTGTGTTATCCCAAGCTATATTAACATATTCTGAAAACATCTCGTCAGGGTCTTGCTTTAGAGCCTTGTCATTTACATCTGTTTTGTCATCAAAAGTAATTCTCTCATTGACAGAGGAAACAAAATGATGAGGATCAAGTGTGTGTTGCATGTTTTTCATAAACTCTTTTGTTTCCTCACTTATGTGCAACGGTGACTCTAAATCATCCTGTGCTGAAAGGTCACCAACATTTAAACTCAGGTAAGTCATATTTTGCTGAGTGTTTCCAGAAAATACTGGATCTTCAAGAAAAAATTTAATCATTTTAGTCAACTGTCTATCGAGTATTAGGACCCTCTGTTCTGACTGGGGATCGATGTAACTGTTCATCATTAGGTAGGAAATGAATAACTGCGTTGCCTCTGTGGGAGTAGGGATGTTAACTTCTAAGTCATCTGCAGCATCGTGGTATCCGTCAACTCTGAGTTTTTTATACATAAGCCAAGATGAAAACTTTTCACTTAGGTGATCAACATCAAGAAACACATCAGAAATTTCTACAGATTTCAAAACCTCAGCTGTGTGAGTGTCAATCAAACCATTTTGAATGGCAGTATTGATGTCTACTACCTCTGAATTTTCTGGAATGTAAAAAGCTGCTATTTTTTCACAATTACTGAACAGACTGCTGCTAAACTTGTTGGTGATGATCTCTTGATCATACTGCGATGATTTGGACACAGTTTGGATTTCCCCAGAGTCAGGCAACACAAGTCCCATAAACTGCTGCTGATTTCCAAGCACAACAAGTGAACTGCTGGAGCTCATCAAATCACACTGAACACCTGCATCCACCTTTAGCCTATCTCCACTTTGGAGGTTCTCAATGCTACTCATAACATCCCCTGCATTTTGACTTTCTCCTTTTGATGAGGTCTCCTGATCACTTAAATCATCATAGAAAGACTTCAGAGTATTAACATCCCTCCCTGGTGTTTGTGATTTATTCCTGCTAAGGCATTTTAATATCAGTCTACTGACCTCACAAGTTTCTCCCCCCTGCACAGGCTCTAAGAGTGACACATTTTCAGCAGTGCTGTGATCTAGAATATCCTGACAGTTCTTTTGCCTCTGAAGAATCTCGACATAGACAGCAGCAGGAATTAAACCACACTGAAATGCCCTCTCTAGGGTCAGTGTATCTCCTGTGTAGCCCACATTCAATCCATCACTGACTGGTTTGACCTCTATCATCTTGATGACCAGGTCTTCATGTGTGGACCCTTCCCTTGCTGCTGCTATGTCAGAGAGGGACAGAGATGAAACAGGTGAACTCAGTATGAGCTTGCTTGCTTCATTCAGCCTCAGCAAGTGGCTCAGTGTGGATTTATGAACTGGATCTTGTTTGAGAGCATCATCCTCGTCCATAGAGATATGTGGCTCAGACTGAGAGAGGTCGGAGATCATGAGTTGGGCCTCTGGGAGACTGACTCCAGCTGTCTGATCAATCAGGCCACCCATGGTTCCAGTCTGAATCCCGTGAATGCCATCAATGGATTTGAAATCCTACAGAAAATTGAAATATCACAAATTACCAAACTGGTTTCCTTTTCAAAATCTGTATCAAAGTCTGTATTGTCTATGTCAAATTTGCAATTAAAAGTATTCAAAAGCAAGACAAAATGCATACTCACCACCAGACAAACATGTGCATGTTAAAACATCATGTGCACAAGTGCATGACTGCTTCAGAGTTGCAGCAGGAAAGTGACGGACAACACATTGAAAGCTATCATGCATCTGGGAATAAAATATCCAGCATCTTGCAAAAAGAGGGTAGTTAGTCACATGACATACAGTATGTAAAGGGTTATGCGTCATATCTGTTATCCTGTTGAACTCTTAAAGGACACGAGCACATTGACGATGGTGGAATGTCAGACCAAAGCTGGGCACAACTAAGCATGTTTACAGCATACTGATTTTCTGAGTCAATTTTCTTTTTCAAGAAACTTTCCCTAATGATCCAGTGTAAGAGGATAACTAAGAGTGATGCAAGAGCAGTCTGCTCACACTGTGCTAGGGATAAGAGGAAAAAGGTTAGTCATGCAATTGAACATCAGGTGGCACTCTTTTCTAACACATTATAAGACACAAATGCAATCCTCTCAAGAGGAGAAATAGCACAATGTCCGACCTCTTCTTCAGAGGTCGTCTGCTCTGAACAATGCTGGGAGAGTTCATTGTAGGCCTGATTGAGTGCCTTCATCTGCTCCTGGGCCTTTTCTCTTTCCTCTTCTGTCATCCTGTAAGACAGAATACAACGAATGAGACTTAGATCTTAAAGAATGGAAAAAGTCTTTTGCATGTTGCTTTAGGACAACTCAACTTACTTTTCACTGTGTTTGTTCAGCATCATTTGTGTGGCCCTCAGTGCTTCTGCAATTTGTTCCTTCTTTGTTACCATTTCCTCAACTGATGCCTAGAACATCAAATAGTAATGTGTCAATATTTTATATGCAGTACAATGACTACTCAAAGAGTACATGTATAGTTAACAGGGACACAAAGCACACAAATACTCACACACATGCACACACTGGAATTATTTGAAAGATGAAATGACTTATTTATATAAAATATATCAATTAATGAATTAGGAAATACACTGCAGGGACAAGAATGTTTTTTTTTAATATATATTGTGAGAATACCCTGTACAAAATAATGCAATCCAATAAAACAACTGTGCAATAAATATCTTTGTAAAACTAACAATGTTCAATTTTTGTTGAGGACTTGATTAAATTCTATGGTCATTTCTGAGGACATAATTTCTGATATTGTGGTACTGGAGTGCACTGTGTCTACAGTAATTATTTATTCACTCCCTTACATGGAGGGGTGACAATTTAGAAACACTTCTCCATACAACGTAGTGACTGAGATGGCTTCATAATTTGACAAATACATAAATAAATAAAACATGAAAATAGGACGGTCAAAGTTGCCATTATCCCGTTGTAACTGTTGAATTTTAATTTCATTTCTACTTTAATTTACTATACAAAAAATTTGACAAGAAATTATTTTGTTCCAAATCCATGATGGTTGCCAAAATAAACCAGTCCTTATTGACGTGTTTTCTATATGTATTAAAATAATAACAATTCATAATTATTAATAATGTACAGGAATCAAATATTTCATAATAAAAATAAAAATAAATGTCCACATCCAGTATTCATGGTGCAGATGGCAGGACTTGATCGTTAACATTTATTAAAAGGATTATGTAAATACTTTTACAATGTATACATATTAGTTTAATTCATAAACTGGCAGCAAAGAAGCAAACCAACCTCTACGTATATAAAGAGTAAAATGTAAAATAGATCAGCGCTTTAATATTACATTTTTGGCAGGTGATCATAGTACATGTTAATGATACTCTGAACTCCTTAAATGCATCTATCCGTTCAGTTTTCTAATATTTTATATTGGATAGATTGAATTCTGTCAAACCACCAACGAAAATCTGTTCTTTCAGGATCATCAACTGTGTCCCATCTAGCACTACTTTACCACAATTGCAATGCCATTGTGATATACTGCATGTTAAACTCATAAAAAATAAAATTGCAATTTGATTTTTGATTAATTTCAATTTCAGTGAAATAATGGCAGCTTTGGAATGTATGTATAGTGCACCATATGTTTTTTGAGACACACAGGGACAAAAATCTGAAATGTGAACCTGCAGGGCTGATGTCATTTATTACTAATTGTGGTTATAATGTGTGCTTGTGCAACAGATATATTTGGTTTTGGTGTTTCTGATTCACCTGAGAGCAAAGTGAACGGGAGATGTGATAAACTAATCATAACTACCACTTATAGTGTAAAATGTATGGATTAAATGGATCAGAAAGTAGGTACTGTATTTTTATTAGAAATCATACACTGTGACAGTAAAAGGCTGTCGAATTAAAAAGTACTCTTCACCAATAAAGCAAAGCATTATCTCACAAACAAAAAATCTGTGGCAGCATATAAAAAATAAGACACACCACAAACATAAAAAACAATACACATTAGTTACCTGGGGCTTATTAGAAGCGTCTGTGTTGGCATTACTATCTTTCAGAACATTCCCATCATTGTTCAGGTTCTGTTTCACATTGGACACCCAGTGCAATAGTTTGCTAACTTTATCACCATGCTCTCTCTTCTCCTCATCAACAGATCTCTAGAATCAGAACAGATGGGGTTTCAACAAGATTGTTACTTTGTCTTAAAAGATATAGACTAAAACACTTGAATCATAAAAAAGGGTGCCCATGTAATCAGACTGAAAACACCTTAACTCCACAAATCTGTATCAATTGCATCAACTTGTAATAAAGCACGGTAGCAACACATTTAAGTAAACCAAAAACAATGTTACACAGTGGAATAAAGATTACCTCACAGGTAAGAAATAAATACCTGATGTGCTATAAAGCAAAACACAAAACCAAAAGAAATCCGATTTTCAGGTTTTGTTTTTTTATATGAACAAGCATATATTTATGAAGGTTTATTGCTTATATGCCCAAACATAATGGAATCCAAAACCATGAACTTTTGTAGCCTCCAGTAACCTTAACCCAGTGTGGCAATCATAAACACTTCTTTCAAGCGCCTCTCTGAATGTGATTCTTCTCTTAGTCTTTGGGCAGGTGAGACTTTTGCTCTGGAATTTCTCATCTTTGAGAACAGAAGCAGTGGCTTTGTCAACAAGGCCGCTCTGGATGACTTCCTCAAGTGAGACTCTATCATGAGTGTCAGGGTTTATAAATCCCCCAGTCAGAAGCTGGAACTCAATACAGCGAAAACCGGCATCCTTCGGGAACAGACATTCCTGAACAGCCTGGGGAATAGACAAAGTCTTTGCTGTCTTGGGGTGACTTATGCCATTAAACGCTTGCTCAAACTGCTGGAGCTTCTGAGCCAATGCCTCATCTAAAAGACCTCTTTTGAGAGCATTTGTGACTGTAACTTTCTCCCCAGAAGAGGGGTCACAAATACCTCCAGTGCAGGCCTGGGCCTCCAACAATCTTAAGGCAGTATCCCTATCAGTAAAGCCCTGTTGAATACCCTGAAGAACCGACAGCCGCTTTCTCTGAGTGATGTCCCAGAGACCAGCTATGGGACTGTTAACATCCTCCACTACAACCATTCTTGAAAATATGATGTCTGCAATTTCATAGATGCTAAGAAGCCCACTGCTGTAGCTTTCAAGTTCGGATATTTCAAGGAACCTCTGACTCAGAGCGGACTCTAGACAAAGCTGTCGGCCACTTTTGACATCAGTGATGATGTGACGAGGACTTCCACTGGTGTCAACTATGGACTTTTCCTGCCAGTCACATTCCTGCTGTGACAGAAACAGATATGTTCTCTTGTCAATGAGTTTCCCCTTGAATGCTTCGTATGCTGACATTTCGATGCCACAGCTGCTGCTGACAACAGACACTCTATGAGAACTTGTGGGAGAAGTATTCGTTAGATGTCTGTCACCAAATGGGAAGAGAAAGACACCGCCATCGATATCAAAAAGGCATGTCCTCAGTATTTCAGAGTAGTATGCCTTCTGTCCAGTGTCAGGGTTGTGGAAACCTTTGGGGTTACTGGTTGGATCGTACAGACTCTGTAGAGTCTCCCTGTTCAAAAGACCCTGATCGACAGCAATGCTAGCCGGCACCCTGACACCAATCTCTGGGTTGATCAGTCCTCCGGTGGCCACCTGGACCTCAAGTATCTTCTTGCCTTTAAATCTATCAAGAATCCTTTCCTCAATTGCCTGAAACACAGACAGCTTTTTGCCAGCGTGGATGTAGCCACTAACAGCTTTCTCAGCCTCCAGCAGTTTATCTTTCATGCCTGTTTCTATTATACCTCTCTCAAGAGCCTCAAGAACTGAGTATGTTTTTCCTGTGCCCAGATCTGTGAGGCTTCCTGTTGCAGCCTGAGTCTCCAGGAACTCAAGAGCATACGTCTTTGCTAAGAAGCCCTTCTCAGCAGCTTCTAAGAAGGATATCTTCTCTTTACTAGACTCCACATAAACGCCAGCAATAGCAGTTGGTTTGCTGACATATTGAGCAAGCGATGCTTGCACCTCTTCCATTGTGATAAGACCCATTTCCAACTTGCGCAAAATCTCTTCATCCAAGAGCTTAAACTTGATTAAGTTTTGAATATTTGTGCTGCTTTTGAGATCAGTGAGCTTTAGTGAAGTTGAATATATCACACTCAGGTTCCCGCCTCTGTCTGTTGTACTCCTCTCTGATGTGTTTTCAGTTTCACAAGTTTCTGTGATCTGATGCGTTCCTGTCTTAGAGAAGCTATGTTTTTCATTTGGTATTTTCTCTGTTAGTCCACACAGAGCCATGTATCCCTGTGTTGTCATGGTCATAAACTCATCAGGTTTGATCTGGCTCTTGTCTTTTTGTAGGAGCATGTGAGCTTGATAAGTAGAACTATTCAAAGTTTTCTTTGTTGGTGAATCAAGCTGAAGGCCTTGACTGTGAATGACTTCCATTTTATCTTGTTTCACTTGTTTGAGTCCTTCAAGAATGTTTTCTTTCTCTGTTGTTGTGATCTGTAGATGTGACATTGGGAGAACCTTTAAGTTACGAATGACTACAGTTCAGTTTCAGATATTTTACAGATATAAAAGAACAACGTATTAATAAAATGAATAGATTAAAATAAAGTATATTTGTTAATAAATATGACTATTTTAATAATATTAAACTGACTTCATCCATACCTCTGAGGACCCTTTCATTTTGAGAATCTCGTCCTCCATGCTGCATTTTGCATTTTCATATGAGGGCATGACCTTCTGCATCACTCTAACTTCTGTCTTCAACAAAGCAGCTTCGCTGTCTTTCACATACTGCCGACTGCTTTCACTGATTTCCTGTTTGTTCATCCTCTGGATTTCAGTCTTCCTGAACCCCTGTGTCAAAAGCTTTTCCTGAAGACTTTTAACCTCTTTAATATATGACTCTATTTGCTCATGAAGAGATCTCGATTCATTTTCCTTTAGTGTCAGTTTCCACTCACTTTCTGTCAACAGCTGTTTAAACTTAGTTAAGTCCTTTGACTGCTCATTGCAAAGGCTTTGTAAAGCACTTATTTTTGAGTTAAGTTTAAGTTTGTCTTCCTCAAGTTGAGCATTTTGCGATTTTGTCTTTGACAATTCTTGTCCAAGCTTTGTCTTTTCGTGCTGCAATTTGTCCATTTTGATCTGCAGCTGTTGGTCCATTTGTTGCTTTGGTCCCACTAATAACAACTGCCTCTCATAGCCTTCTTTCTGAAGTTCTAGTTTACGTTTCAACTCCTCTAGCATTTTCTTGCACTTCTCAAGTTGTTCTTCCATCTGCTGGGACCTCACCTTAAGGACAGCGTTTTCTTTTTGCTTTTGTTCAGCTTCTGTTTGGGCACGCTGCAGCTTTTCTTTCAGCATTCTGATTTCAGATCCCAACGAGATGCTTTTCTCCATTGCCTCAGCTTTCTCCCTCTTAAGGATCGTATTTTCATGTTGTAGATTTGATCGGGATTTGTCTGAACTAGACACGACTTCTTTCATTGTTACTTTATTTTTCTGAAGCTCAGTCTCTAGCTGCCTTATTTTTGACTCTTTGACATTTTTTTCTCTGGTATCTTTAGCCAATTCATCTTTTGCTCTTTGCAGGGATGAACTTAACTCAGAAAGTTTAACATTCAGGTTTTCGACATTCTTGTCTGCAGCTTTCTTGTCATTCTGAAGAGCATGAATCTCTAGCTTTAAATTTCCGGTTATTTTCTCTGAGTTGCTAGTTAATACTGTAATATTTTGCTTACATTTGAAAAGCTCATCTTCTAATGCATTGACTTTATCGAGATGTTTTTTAATCTCAGCAGATTCTTTTTGCAGTTCTGCATTTTTTGTCTTCAGCATCACATTCAAATTGTTAATTTCAGCATTTTGCATGTGGACCTTCTGATCTGCTAAATTCTTCTCAGCAAACGCTGACCTCAGCTCTGATTTCAGAGTCGTTATTTCTCTCTGATCATGTTCAATATTTGAGTTAAGTGTTTTGTTTTTCTGCTTTAGTTCAGTCAATTTCCTCACTTCCTCGCTGTAATCCTGTAATTTAATTTGAAGCTCATGGGAGGTCTGGGATTTCTTATTTAGTTCCTCCTCAATAATTCTGACCTGTGATTTGGTGCCCTCCACCTGACACTTGAAGATTTTAATTTGCTGATCCTTGCTGTCCATTTCCATCGTCACCTGATCAAGTTTAGCTCTTGCGTTCCTCAAATTCTTTTCCACCTCCATATTTATTTGTTTTAACTCATCTACTTCCTTCTGCAATTGAGAAGCAACTAATTCACTTTTTTGAATCTCTGTTTCTAGGTTTTTACATTTGAGTTGTGATGCCTGCTCAGATCTCTTCATTAAGGTATGTTCCTCCTTAGCTGTTTGAAGCTGCTGTTTCCAGCTCTCTATCTCACTCTTTAGAGACTTGATCTTCTGTTCAGAGAATGATCTCTCTTTTTCAAGTGACTCTGTATGGATCTGAAGACCTCTAATGTCACTGTCAGACAACACATTTACTCTTGTAAGCTCATCGCATTTAAACTTCAGCTGATCTATTACTGCCTGCTTGGATGCTACGTCTTCCTCTAAATTGTTAAGCTTAAAAATGTTGTCCTGCTCCATGGAGCTCTTCTTGAGCAGTTCTCCTTGAGAGATCCTCAACTGCTCTTTAAGGCCTTCAACCTCGGTGTTGTGGAAAAACACATTTTGTTCCAGTGAGGATTTTGCCCTTTGGAGAGATCTGATTTCCTCCTGAAGTTCATTGATGGATTTCTTCATGGTCTGTGTTTCCTGCTGAAGATCCTCTGATTTCTGTCTCATGTTGATCCTTTCAGTTTCCATTTCCATCTGAACTTTTGTCAGTCTGTTATTGCTGTCATCCAACAGCTTTTTATAACTTTGTGCTTTCTCCTCAGCCATTTCTGCTCTTTCCTGGACCATGACCAGTTCCTCAAGTTTCTGCTTTAGGACATCCACTTCTTCCACCAATTCTCTAACTGCAGATGACTGTGGCTCACTGTCAACTGTCAACTGACTGTCATTTGCCAAAGGCTCCTGAGCTAGATCATCTTCCTTAGCCTCAACTTGACTTTCCAACTCTTCCTCAGTATCTTCCTCCACCTTTATTTTTCTCTGAAGTTTGGGACTTTGTTTCGTAAGATCTTGGCTATCATTTGTTTGCTTTAATAGGTCCTCTAGTTTCTTCTGAGCCAAAGACCACTTGGCCTCTGACTGCTCAATTAACTGTTTTGTGTGACTTAATTCCTGCTCGCCAGCAGCTCTGTCTTTTACTGCTATCTCTAATTTGGTGCGATACTGATGAACGTCATGCTCAAGCTGTGATTTCTGAAAGATTAGATCATCAATTGTCTTCTGTCGTGTTTCTACTTCTCCTTCCAACTTTTCCAACTGTGTTTGTCTTTCAACCAGCAAGGCCTCCTGTTCATGGACCTGTTGCTTAAGTTGACTAATCTCTACTTCCCCTGCAGCTTTTTGGAGCTCCATGCTCTCTGTCCTTTTGGCATTCTCTGCTCTTTCAAAAGCCTTTCTGCTCTAAAATGCAAAACAATAAGTCATCCACCAATTCATGTTTATTTAGAAATTATAAAATTAATTGCATTGATATTTTTCCTCTTACCAGAGTGCTTGTGCAATGTTAAGCAATCTCTCCAGGAATTTGCAATTTCAAGACTACATGTTTTGTTTTTTCATATAAAAAATTTGCCAGGATTATTGGGAAGGATTAAAAAGTTTTACATTCACCACATTTTTCACCAACAACTGTTATTTTTAACATTTAAAGTGGTGAAAAAAAGAACTTATCACTGACTTGATCACTGCACCTTTGCCCTTTGATCCCCAACTTGTAACACTCAAGTTTTCTAGCTCCAATAATCGTAAACCACTAAACAAACTCCTGGAGAGGCTTTATTTTCCCCAGAAAGGCCAACACAAGAAGAAGTGTCTGTCAAAGAATAAAACAGCCAGCTCCTCCCAGCAAGTCACCATCACCAGCAACAAGGAGTTATCGTATATGCAGACATGCACTGCATTTCCACATTTCCTTTGCTTCTTTTGAGCACTGAAGCAAATATTTTCATTCACGAAGAGCTGAAAATACTGAAAAAATACAAACCTTGGTAGAAGCCATGAACACAAAAAGAGGTAAGGTGTAATAAATGTAGGTGTTTTTGTCTGTTTATATTGACTTATATACTACTTTTTGGAGTGAGGTAGTAAAATATGTTGATGCAAAATCAGAAGACCTAGAAAACATGCAAACATACAGTAAGAAAGTAAAGGTTGTGCAGCTTTATAGGGTCAAGCTACCACATAGCCCCAAATGTCTAAACTGCTAGTGCTGCATAAGCTATCGTATATGTAGAAAGCCAAAGAGTTTTAAAATATGATCTCTCACCTCCTCTTCTTCAGTTCTCTTCAGTGTTTCACTGGCAAACTTCACATACTGTGTCATGAGAGTCACAAGAGCAGTGTAGCGAGTTCGAAGATCCATAAACTGTTTGAAATTAAACAAAGAAAAACAAGTATAGTTGTGATTGAGATGTACTGCACATAATTTCCTCTAGTTCAAAAGTTAAATCATAGGTTTACCTCCTGTTGGATGGCATCAGAGGAGCTCTGCATCCTCCGTTTCTTGAGAGGAGATTTGTGTTGGGAGTCAACCATCGCTCTGAAGGTCATCAGCTGAAGTTCATAATCCTAAAAAAGGGATTTATGTGTTAAGAAACAAGGTTGTTGTTTTTTTCTTTTCAAACACAGCAATTTTCAGTTTAGATCATTGCTCAGTCCCTGCCCAACAAAGCTGGGATGAAAGTGAAACCAACTGTTAATTTCATAAATCAGAAAATCCTGCAAATTATTTACATAACAGAATTCAGAAGTTAAATTTGAACTGTTTAAAAGGAAATGAAATAAATTAGCTTACCTTGATGGCAGATGAGTACTGCTCTGAGTACTTCTGGCACTCATCAATGCTGCTCTGTTTTTGTTCAATTTCAGCAACAAGGACCTGAAAAACAAAAATGTTTCAAATATACAGTATATCTCTACATCTCTACTATTTTTATCTTATTGTGAGGACATCTGTTCTTACCTTCTGCTTGTTTAACAGTTCAGCGAGTGCCTTGCTGTCTTCGGGTTTGTTTTCTTGGGCTTTTAGCTGTGCTGCTTCCATTTCTGTAACCCATTCATCAAGACTACTATAAGAGTCTCTGTAGTGTTTCAGAGATTTGCTGATACCATCCAGGTCCCGAAGCCTGAAATTGAATGGATAACATTAATGAACATTACTTACACTTACAATGTTTGCACAGAAATATTGTAATTTTATTCTTACAGTGCAAAAAAAAATAAAAATCTGAAACAACACTAACCTGCTATCAACCTGGGAGTGAATGTTATGCCACCTCTCATTCAGTTGATCAGCCTTCTCCTTGTGCCAGTCTAGGTCAAAGTCACGCTCGTTGTGGGCCTTAAACATGCGGTCACTGATGACTCGTGCTTTCTGCAGCTCATCCTCCATGTCATGGAACACCTCTTGTTTCTCATCAATCTCTGTCCGCCATTGCTACGATCAGAGGGAGCGATACTTACTCAAGATGAACTAAAAATGTTGTCAATGTAGGCAAAATGTTGAATCCAAATTATGTCTTACCTTGAGTGTAGATATGACTGTTTCAATGGACTTGAGGTCAGAGTTCATAGCATCTTCCTCGTAGAGTTTAGATTCGTAGGCCTTCACCAGTGCCTCTGCACTCTGGCTGTGCTTCACCACTAAGCTCAATGTTTTCAGTCTGTAAGAAAGACGAAACATGTCTTGAATTCAGGTACTTTTATCGCTATTGCTAATATCCATCTAGATGCCACCATGATTACTGCAAGACAATGATGGGAATGTCTTACTTGTCCATATAAATTGAAGACATGGAGTACACTTGGCTCATGCTCTGAACGAGGACGGTGAGTTCAGAGGAAAGGGTCGGCGCAGATGGAGAACCTGTGGCCTGTCTGAGGAACAGCTCACACTTCTCCTTCATGACATCAAGGTCCTCCTTCAATTTATTCAGCTCTGCTGTCTTCTTCTGCAGCGGCACATGGAAAACCATGATTAAAATAAAAACACCAATAAGTTCTTCAATATGTTTGAATATTTCAGACACTCAGATGTGTACCTCATGCTCTGTGATGCGCTGGAGACTCTGCTCCAGGTCGTCTCTCTCCAGTGGCGTGCGGATTTGCCTGATCAGGTGTTCTTCATGGGCCTCCAGATGCATCCGGAAGTTGCGTATTTCTGAGATGTAATTATTGTACACAGACTCCTCGTGTTCCTCTGTTTACCAGACAAATATAAATAATAAGAGCATAAAATATGTGTAAGTTTCAAACACTAAAGTTTTGTTTTGTTGCATTTTTTGAAACACACTTTCAGCATTTTCAATGAAAAAATGCAAAAATTAAAAGTTTACTTTCATTTTAGAATTAAAACTATGCAATTCTACACAATAAAATTAAAGTATGTTTAACCTGCACACTCTGAAACATTCACTGAAAGCACTTAAAAGCACCTCTAGGTGGCATTATTATTACATTATAAGGCCAAGTAGGACCTGTTGCAATGCAGCTAAATCAATGACACTCTGTAGACTGTGAACTGGAAGTCATAGCCTACAAAAATTAGGAAAATGCTCTCAATAAGATTAAGAAACTTATTTTAAATGGTTTTGGTTACATGTATGTAGATTAATGTGTATACATGTGTATATGGAACCCTGTTTATCTACACAGTCCTATGAAACATTCTGTATATTTTTTATTCTGACATTACACCTTGTTTAAAACCCACAGTCATACCAGTGTTTATGTTTTTCACTAACAGCAAAGCTATCCACCTCTTAATTCAGTTTGAAAAAAAAAGAAAACATAATTCCGAAAGGCATTAACGTAAGGCTTAAAAGGCTTATGGAGCCATGTGTTTCCCTCGCGGTATGGTGTTGAATGTACACCAGCAGCTCTCTGTTGGTGGGGCCTGGAAGGGAAGTTGAGCCTTGCCTCTTTCTGCAGATCTGAGTAGTTCCTGGTAGTATTCCTTGCAGGCCTCAACGTCTCTCTCTAACTGGGCACAGTCTGCTACTGTGAATACCTCAGACTCTTCACTGTCTTCCAAGAATTCATCAAAGTGGGACTGCAGGTTGCTCAAGACCTGCTGATGCTCACCCGGTAGCATGGTCTTTATCTGCAGTGGTTAGAGAAATAAAGAAACAGAATGATCATCAGAACTGAAATTATCATGATTATCAGCTGGTGTTGTTTAGTGTGATCAATAATGATAACTCAAACATACTGAGGCCACATTCCAGTTGCGGATGGCTCGTATGTCAGCCATTAGATAATGCCACGACACCACACTCTTCATGTTGATGTGGGAGTGGTGCCACAGTGCCAGGACATTCTGGTATAACTGCTCAATTCTGCAGGAAAAGAAAGTCAGGTCAGGTCACCAGAGCTCATGCATTCCTTGTTTGAACAAGAATACTTTTTATTTTCAGTGAATGTTTAAGTGCAGTGTAGGAAAATCCAGACACAAAATAAATCCTGTCTTCTCACCTTGTAGCCATATCAACAGCCTCTTTGTTGGGTGGAGGTACAGTGAAACAGACAGAGGGCACCATGGCTTCATTCCCTGCTGGGTTGATGACTTTCCATTTGGCCCTGTGAGAGTTACTGGCCAGTACGCACTCATCGTCTTTATAAATAGTTATCTGAAAGAGTTGTGATATAAACATGGCACAGATTTACTATAAAACCTTCAAAACATTTATAAATTTTAGTATAAACTGGAATTAAATGTGGTGAAATTTGGCATAGTGAACAATACCTCAATCTGTCTATAATCACAGATGGCTTTTACAGGGATGGAGGATCTCACAGGGCTGTCAGGGTTTCTGGGTTTGAGCTGCACAATATTTTTGGCCCTGCCCACTAACCCGGCTACAGTGCTTCGGTACTGAAGAAGCTGCTCTTTCTCATCCTGGAGACACACAACACCAATACAATGTTGTTATCCTCTTTGTTTTTATTCACAACTACCTCCACATGCACACACACTTCACATTTTCACATCAGTGTACCATGGACTCTTGGATGAGATCCTCCAGTCTGTGCAGGCTGCTCGTTCGATCACAGCTGTACTTCCTTTGAATGGTATCTTGCAGGCTCTTAAGGTAGTCCATAGACTCTTTGGCATCACTGAAAAACTGCAAAAGGGAAAAGAATGAGACATTAGCAATGACCAAGCGATACATTTGCTGTAGTGATTGAAAAATAAGTAGAAATTCACCTCAAAATAAACAGCATTTTCCTTAAGATGCTGTTCTACACATGAGCAGAGCTGTAAAATCCAGCTCCACTGCGTCTGCATGGCAGCCTTGTATGCCTGGAAGTGAAACAACACAGGAATGAAACACACAATATTCAGGTATAATAGCTGGAAAAGAACAAGCTGAAACAGCACTCCTAAATCTCTTAATAATTGTGGCAGGTGAATGCAGGGTGGAGACACTACTGCTATTCCAAATTTTGGAATCATATCAAATGTCATACTGACTGCAGAACTGAGTATACAGAAAAAAGACACAGTCAATCATCTGGGCTTACTTCAATAGTTAGCCTGGCTGGGTGGTTCTTGAGCAGGAGGCGTTCTGCCTTGTCCTGCACAGACTTGATGACTTCCTCCTTTTCATCCAGCTCTCTCATCAGATCCTGTTTAAAAGACATTAAGCTGAGTATTCCTGGCTTTCAGCCAAGGCAAAAGACCAGTCACTCCATCCTCTCACACAATCTCACATCCTGTCTCACAATGCTGAGTATTCATTTGTGCCACAATACACACACATCCCTTCACTGAAATTATTGTTTTATCAAATGAATAAGGTTGTAAGAAAGCCAAACCTGTAAGACCTAAAGAACTGCCTGAACAAGCCGCTGTTATTCTGTCTGCATTTACAGCATTACAGATGTAACAGAAGTTACAGTTGACTTAAAAGGCTGTTGAAACAAAACAACTTACAGCATGGTAGTCTCTTTTCTTGGATACGTTGCTGTTGCGATCACTCCAGTCAAAGGCAACCTCTTCTTCCTCCTTCTCATTCAGCCAGATAAGCTCCTGAGTTGCCAGTGACACAAAGTCGTGCAGGCTTTCCAGATGGCTTTGTCGCTCCCTTGAACAGCTCTGAAAAGAGCAAGCATTCATAAATTCAGATGACAAAGCAGATAAATAATTTATAGCCTTCAAAGCTGCACAGTTTCAGACTCTTACCAATAGCCTTTCATACTGCTTCTCTAGTTTGTTCAGTTTTTCTGAGTAACTTATTTTCAGGGGTATGTTCATCTGAATCTGTGAAAAATCAGCACAAAACACAAAACAGCTATTTAACGAGTGAATGATGTTAATGCAGGCAACTGTAGCAGCATTTCAGACATTTAGATGGCTGATTATCTAGGATTGTTGATGTTTCCAGATTAAGATTATAAACAAGACAGAGTGAAACTCCAAAACACTTACCTCACTAAGTTTGGCCTCTTTAAGACTCATTTGAAATTCTTCAATAGCTCTATGTACAGTTTTGTGGTTCTCTAAATGCATTTCCACACTTGGCAAATCAGATCCCCACTCTGAACGGTCCAATTGCAACTTTAAAACAGAAAAAAAGCAAAAATTCAGATATTCAGTTATCTTATGCATAATTAAAGCTGTGTGATATGCTGTGACTGCTTACCTGCATCTCTTCTACCCAGTTCAAAAGGTCCTGAACAAATTTCATGTTGACCTCTTCTTCTGTCATGTTGGGGTCTGCCAGTGAGGATTTCTGTAAGGGCTTGCGGATCTGCATGTGTTTCAAATGCTTGAGGCTGCCTGGGTCTATGCCACCCACGTAGGCCTGTGGACCGGGGGTCAAGGCAGGGGTCAAGGACGGGGTCAGGCACGGTGTAAGGCTAGAGGTGAATGTGGACCCAGGGGTACCTAACCCTCCTGGGGTGAGTGCAGGGGTAAGGGCTGGTGTGAGGCTAGTGTTTATGTTCTGGGAGAAGCCAGAGTTCAGGCTTTGTGTGATGCCTGAGATCATCATTTTGGTTTGTTCTGTTGTCAAGGTGCGACCTTTGCTGTACACTGAAGAACACTCGGCTCTCAGGGCTAGAAGGTCATCCCGCAGTTTTGACACCCTGTATTCAAAAAGGAACAACAACATGAGATGACTTAATATGTGAGAAAATTCAGTGTGTCATTATTTGTAAGATTATCTGCTTTGTACCTTTGTACCAGTTGATCTGCAAAGGGGAATTTTCCATCCAGAAGAATTTGGATATCCACCACTTGTTGTCTGAGGATATTCTCACACTCCAAAAGGTAGCCAGCAATCTCAGCTTCGTTTAGGAACTGAATACCGGACTCAAGACGCTTTGCATCCTTAGCGGAGAGAAAAAAAAGAGACTTACGACCCAAGACAAAGAATGTATAATCAATGTTGTTTTAACACAAATTACATTAAGTCAAACAGAGCTTGCACAAAACTTACAGACTGTAGGGAAGTTCTTGCTAATGCCAGCTTGTCCTCCCCGTTGACACAGTCCCGTTGGACCCTGTTGGCAATCTGCTGCAACATCTCAAGCCTACAAAAACAAAATGATCATGTTGTTAACACTTCAATAAAACTAAAAAAGGCTTCACAAAACCCAGCATGCACACTGTAATCTCACCTGGATCCATAAGCAATGCTGTTATTGAGAAAGACTGAGCTGTTAATTTGTAAAGGTTCCGATCCGGTGAGGACAATGTCACTGGAACCAAAGCTGGTGACACTACTATTGCTAACAGATGAGAACCCTCTCAAATATGCCATGTTACTTTGCATGGTAGACCGTTACTTCCATTCCCACATCACGGTAACATTTCTCATCCTAATCATCCTCTGTAAGGATCCCAGCCTCGACCTAACCTTGAAAGTTTGACGGCAAGCATTCGCAGACCCAACTGATGGAACGGCTTTCAACTTGCTCATATTTATAGTGCTAAAGCCAGGTGAGGAGTGTGTAAAATGAAACCCACCCTGACATAATATGCTGCCTTTAGGGGATAAAAATTAAAGAGCAGGTTGAGACAGTGCACTTTCATAAGAACTGCGACTGTATAAAGCACTGCCAATCTGTTATAATTACTGTTCCAGAAAGTTTTTTACCACACCCAAGATTAATGCGGTAAATATTGTTGTGTTTACAGACCATGAAGGCAGGAATGGATGTGTCAACTTGTCTAAACCACTGTCAACAAAATTTTTAAGCACAAAAAGAGTTTCCAGAGTTGAGATCCACTCTGCAAACAAACACTGATGGAAAAAGAACGCCAGATAAAGCTCTAAAGCTTGACTGAACTTGCCATCAAAAGCAGTCACTGCACAATATTATCAGAACATATCTTAACTGACATTAAACATAAATTCTATCTCTTTATCCTCTTAACATTTGCAAACATTTGGAAGTTTAGCCATAATTTACTGGAGAACATAAAGCCTTTATGATCTGCGGTTTATGTAAAGATTCATTGGTTTCCTTTTAATTTTGCAAATCACTGGATCATCTGTTAAAGCACAACAAAATTCAACCTCATAGTGCACAGTGCACTTTGGCTGCAGTGAATTTGGTCAAGAGTGCAATGGTTTAGCAAGGGAATTTCTACTTCAATAAAGAAAATGAAACCCTGACATTAAACACACTGGCTCTCAGTGTAAAGACATCAGTGTGCTTGCAATATGATGCTGGAGCATTTTGCCTGTACAAACCCAAGAGACTGTTATGCTGACTCATGCAGCATCTTTGCTCCTTTGAAAAACTGAAAAGCAGCAACTCAAACAGCCATGAATTTTGTCGTATCAAACACCAGCTATCTCTTAAACAGTGTTAAATACTTAAAATTGTGATAAGACATGACTTTGGCTGACAATTAATCCATAATATTAGATTAAAAAGAATATAAAGATTAAACTTTAATCCAGGCCAGTCAAAGTATTAATACGCTTAGTGCCTCCACATACCTTTCCACTTCAGGCCTCAGACTCTTCTCTCTTTCGAGCATGGCGACAATTAATTTACCCCATTCCTTCTCCACATCATTCGGGTGATGACCCGGGGGTAACTGAATACGTCCAAATTCGATCCACATCTGTCAGATACACCACAAACACACACACAGATATATTATCCCTGCAATATGTAGGACTAGAAATACTGCAGCATGTGATCATATTCATGCACTGTGCTCTTTTGCACGTGTGTACCTCAAGCATTTTGTAGAGATTTTTGATTTTTGTCTTCTCGTTTTCTTTCAGTGGGATTTCATGTTCCTTAAACTGTAGATATTGTGTATAAAGTGCCTGTAAAAGAAAGCAGAATAAAATGTAGTCTTTCTACACATAACATGCAGCAAAGCATCAAAACAAAGATTAACCTGCAGAATGATCTTTAAGCTTTTGTCCATACTCTCTACATGTCTTTAAAAAACTGCATGAAAGTGCCTTCCCTATTAGAGGCCATCGACTTGCAGCAAATGGATGCTGCTGCTCTCTTATATCCATCAATATCATTTTCAGAATCAGTTACAGCAGATACACACTACATGTAGGATATTTGAAGCAGGCAATTATCCTTTATAATCAGATTCTATACACTATGCAGATCTGAAGCACTCTGTTAAATGAGACAGCTGGAGTTATGCCAGGTAAAAAGCTAATAAGAAAGACTAAAATCTTCAAAGTGACGTTTACTCGTTGTAGTACGATACCTTGAGTTCCACAGGGTTGTTGGGGAATGATCTATCTGACATTACGACCACATTATGTTTGATCCACTGGCTGAGGTATTTGATCATGTTCTGGTACTCCACCCATTTGATATCAACATCCTGTTCAGAGGAAACGAATCATCAGCAATACAGCAATTTTTTATTGGGATTGAGTGGAGTTACTGGTGGACCGATGCCACTGACTTACATTTGGACTGATTCCATCAACACCGTCGGGTACTTTGGGGAAGGCATCATACAGTGTTGAGACATACGTGATGACTGATTTTTCATCAGGAGACTGAACGTCGACGTCTGGTGAGGGAAGGGAAAACCAAAAGGTCAGAAACGCAACAGATGAAAATGAGCTGAACTCAGTGGAATTATTCCCTGAAGCCAAAATCTTCACTCGGCATGATTTACAGCACAAAGTGTTCAGATGGTTTTTTTTTTTTTTTTTTAGAGTCAAATCCATCATGACAGTGTGTATGGATCTCACCCTCGGGATCCAGCAGTCTGGCCACCCCCAGTTGTTCAGCTACACCAAACGCGTTCTCTAAATTTGATCGGTTGGTCTGTGTCGACACACGGCTCATGTCAACCAGGTCTGGTCTGTAATAGAGTGAGAGAAAGAAAGAATAGATACTTATAAAATAAACAGAAACAACAGAGCATTACAGCTAAAAAGAACAAAAATTAAATCAGGATATAAAGCCAATAAAATCAACATTTATTATTTCATCAGAGCAAATAGTCACAAAATACCACTAAACCCACCTGCATTCTTAATTGCTAATGAGCTAAAAAAAGAGCACTTCTTTGTGTGTTACGCTACCTGTATTTATGAATGATGGCGTTAAATAGCCTCCCATCCCTCCAGGAGGTTGTGAAGTTGTCACATCTTACACCTACGTAGCCCTCTGTTATCTGCTTTGACCAGAGCAGCAGCCTCTCCTTGGCTGTCATGTCCTCGGACTCCCCTGTCACGTGGATCTCCGAGATCTGTAACATAAGGAAAAAGAAAAATCATTTTTAAATTGTCGCTAAATTGTTAAATGTGCAGTTGAGGATATGTGGTTCAGCAACACAGAAAATCCCTCCCACAAACCTGTGAAAAAAAACTCTTTGACACTAAAGCTTCATCACTACTCATATCTCTATTTTATAATATAATAAAACAAGATATGCAGGACTGGTAACAATAACAGCAACACCACAATCAAATGCAACAACACCACATTACAGATTTAAAAAACACTGCCGTAAATCAACACCTTTTTGGCTTCACAAAGACTGAACATTTTAAGCTTCAAGATATTATTTATTGTACAGAGAGGATGCTCCTGTAAATAACAAAAAACACATATTTTATTTCATATTCGACAACAACCAAGTACAAAGTGTGAATGAGTCAAAGGTTTCCTTATCTAGCTCATTAAAAGAATTTTAGACACGGAAACTCTCAGCAGACGAGCAGTAGAAGATAGAGTTGGGTAATAAATTACTCAATAGTTTTATAACACAAAATACAGAAGAGCATGATGACCAACAGGTAAAACAAACCCTGTCATTTCATAGGTTGAGTTCCACTGTACTGCTGCCACACCAGCTTTAAACACATTTATGATATGTGAACAAGAGTTTCAATCTACAGTTCACACACAGTCATAACAATCATCTTGCATCAGTTTGCCTCAGAAAAGGCGAACATTTTCAAAGGAGTTTCTATTTTACATGACAATTTTAGCTGACAACATACCATATCACCACAATATCAAACATTACCAGTTGTTCTGATCACTAACTAGGATAATGCAAACAATAAAGGCACAAGCCATGTTCTAAATGCACTCAACAAAACTGAAGCTACAACAACAAAACTAAAAACACAAGAGGCTGCTATAGCTCCAAAATGGAAAACCATAGTTTTTGTTTTTCTCTGTTAAACTGCTGTTAAACATCTATATCATCAATTATGATCAACTGTGAAGAACCAAATACTGTTTTTTTGTGAATACAGATTTAGTTTATATGTTCACCCAGTACTGATACCACTGATGGGCAGATATTTCAGTGTCAGCATACTGTACTTGTCTTTACAAACATATGAGCAAAACTAATGGCAACACTAGTTTTAAAAAGTGCTAATTTAATAGGTGTCTGCTCTAAATACAACATTTCATTCGTGAATAGTTGTAGAACTTCTGTGTTTACAAGGATGTCTGCTAACAATGACAGAAAGATACCACAGTGATGACACAGAGCTCTACAGTCTAAACCATAGACCACACTGAAATGATAAACAATGACGTGATGACATAACAAAATAAATCAATGCTGCTCTAAAGAACTATTTTATTTAAGCATATATTTCACTGTATTTCTCAGGCAAGTCCATCATCTAAAGATCACCTTGGCAATGTTCACGTTACATTATAGCCCAATCAAAGAACCCCCTTATTAATCCACCATAAATGACACCACATTGACTATAAATAACATGTTCTTGTTTACCTCGTGTTGGGTAGAAACACATTTGGCAGGAGCTGGAAGATGTTCTACGTAACCAGAGCAGGTGTAGGCCCTCCGTCTCCTCCTCCTGTGTGCTTGAGAGCCCCATACAATCTTGGCAAACGTTTCCTCACTCCCAGGTCTGTCATTACCCCTCAGAGTCCGTAACATGTGCTCCACTGCTCCAAAGCTAACAGCCCTTCTTAACTGTCGCTGAATTAGCTTCTTAACAAGCAGACCATCCTTAGCTGAGACGCCTCCAGAAGTTGAGTTAATGCAACGAAGCTTTGTATCTACAGCGGACCTGCTTCTATCACCATCTACCTGGTCTGTAGGAAACCTTCCGAACTTGCAAGCTAACTTCTTTCCAAGAGATTGATTAGAGGGATTTCTGGGAATAAAAACAGGCACTTCTCCAACATAGACACCTGTGCTGATGCTGCCTTGCCTGGATCGATGTTCCTCCACCTCCAAAGGTTTATCCAGCCCTGCATGGTTCTCTGTGTCCCCATCTGGGCTGTCCTGGAGCTCTGCATTACCACAGATTCCCCCACTTGCAATGACCTCACTTACAGGACTCCTGAGAGATCCAACAGGCTGAAATTCCTGTGATTTCCTCTTCTTTCTCTGAAAATAGCGACGACCTTTGAGCTCTTTGGATTCAGGGCTCAGTGGGGCTTTCTTAGGGTCAACATAATATTCCTCTTTTGGGCCCCGGACACAGCCACAGATGTTTCCCATGGCTTTCAGTTATACAGTATCCTCCCCATCGACAGTGTTGAGCTCCCAACAGTGAGCTGGTTTCAAGCAAAGTATCCAGTGAGCCACGCTTGATCTGAAGAGCCACTATCCCACCGACGGAAAGCCATTTTCACGCTGGGCAACTGGCAAACAATAAGCGGTGACAGACAACCTGGCAGCCTGACATAAATCTCGCTCCACTCTGAGCAGAGTTAACTTTTCCTTTCATTGACTCCCAGAGACTCATCTGAGAACTGGTCAGCCTCTCTCTCTCTCTCTCTCTGTCTGTCTCTCTCTCTCTCTCTCTCTCTCTCTCTCACTCTGCATGTCTCTCCTGCTCTCTTGCTCTCTCCTCTGACACTGGAATCCTTTCCGACCTTTGAAACATTTCTCTGGCTTTGCTAATCCAGTGCAAACGCCATAAATGCACACACAGACATGGCCCACGTGCTTGTAGCTCTCAGCTGAGCAAGAATGGAAAGAGACTTGTGCACAGACCTGTTTTGGGCTGGTTGGTCTACTTCGTCTGCACAGTAAACATATACACATCACAGCTGCCTCTTGGGTTTCCTAATATTTGTGTAACGAGGCCACATATAAGGGTGAAGGGTGGACAAGGTTTAAACTGCAAGAGGATGCCAGCTGATGGCCACCTATTATGTTGTGAGAAATTTTGGCTCAGCAAGTTTGTCTGCTCGGACAGGCAGCATGAGCCAGACAGAGTCCCAGCCGCTCAGAAAGGCTTTGAAAAACAGACCAGCGTAGGTCAACGAGAGCAGCAGAGGCAAATCCGAGCTGGACAACAAAGTGCTTTCACTTTGTCTATTAATCAAGCTACGTACAATGGCAGAGCCAGAGGTGGGGCTTCAGCCCAATGGTTTAAACAAACACTATTATCTGAACAGATCACCACCATGGCAGTTCACAAGGGGGCATATGCTCTGACTAGGACGTGATTCACTATATAAAACCATTGCAACAATTATAAGGTAATACTGGAATAAAAACCCACTGTAGAGGAATCTATTCATATGATTATTATGGAGCAAAAACAGAAATAAGAAGCATGTGAAAGAGTAAATATAATGTCACCACACAGCTCGACTAAAAATAACTCTGTGCCACTGTGTGCTTACAATATCTGAACGCCAGTGAAGTTTCCCTGAAGGTCAAAGTCACCTGACAGCCAACACAGTTCAGACTACAAAGTACTCATTTCTCCTGCTACTACTCATGGGCAGCTTAAGGTCAAACTATTACGCATGATTATGTGTATCATTTCATTAGCAAGTTATTTTTTAGTAAATTATTTTTTATGACATTAAATATACTTATAGGCTCAGTCGTTATTGTGTTGTCTTTGTTTGTGTTCAGTAACTCACAGACAGCATTTTGGACAACACACATACAGATAGTGAGAGTCAATCAGGGCAAAACAAACCAGCTAGCAACACCTGATAACAGTGTATACACAAACAAATATTACAGTGTAGGTTGGCCCAGGTCAAAATACAGTGTAGTCCCAATTGTGAAGAATACAATAGCGGCAGCCGTGTGTGATGAAATCAACTTCTTATCTGCACAAACTTGATTACACAATGGATAGTGTCTGGAATACCTTAACAAAACCTCAGTAGTGAAACAGTAAACCACCTATGAGCAGGAAAGTTGAGGTAAACCTAAGATGACACAAACTCTATCAATATTCACAGTTTATACATGTTTATAAAAAAAAATAGCCTACAGCAATAAGAAAAGCACGTACAGCATGTCCCCAAATCAACCTCTGTCCTTTAGACAGGAACTGATCCTGGATACTTAAGGCAAAAACAGCCATACAAAAGCATTTACTATAAAAACAAAGTCGGGTCCACACATGTCAGTCTGCTGTCAGCAATGCTTTTATAATAAAGTGTATACTTTGACTGAAGCTCTACATTTTCTCCTGAAGTGCCTTGCTATCCTTCTAAATCAAGAAGAAACAGGCCCATTGCTGCTGGATAGACTGCTCAAGGGCTTGCGTGAGACTGACAGCAGCAGGTGTTGGAATCATCACCGACGCTACCTGTCAGCATGTTTGAGTCCAGGCAAAATTATATTACCTAATTATTTCACTAATGGCATTAGTCAGACAGATGCATGCTTGTTCTAAAATCATATACTAACTTGCTTACATCTCAATTAAAGCTGTGTGTTTTGCTTTTACAATATTCCTGCCCCTAACCAACTGAATCCTGAGACATGTGCCAAAGATATTAATAATCCAACCCAAGACAGTCAGAGAGAAGGAGAGAGGGAGAGTTGGAAAGAGAGTGAGTGAGAAGTAGTCAAATTTTGAAGTTTCTGGATGCTATTGGATTTTGGACAGTTCTACTGGACATCTGGATTCCTGGCATGCACCCACAGACTAACTCATTTTGACATGATTTGTGTCACACCAGCAATAAAAATGATAAGTATTCCCCAAGAGAACATTTTTGAGAACATCAAGGGAGAAATATAAAATCAGCATAGAGCGCACAAGAAGCTTAAAAACTATCACAACTCTCCAAATTGGGAAGCTTTCTCTAAGTGTAACTGCACACTAATGCTTTGTGCACAGGCACAAATATTCACAAGGTAATGAACTGAAACAGATGTTTTGACCTGTGAAAAAACTAGACCAAGTATATTTGAGGACATAAGAAATTACACATCACACAATACTTTTCTTTTGTTGAAAATGTATGGGTTGCCAGTTTCTCTCTATTTAGACACAGATTTGAGATACTAGAAGCTACCTGAGGTTTACTTGTCAAGTTACAACTTGAGCTGAATTAAACATGACCTAGAGTAAACCACATGAATATGAGTTTCATCTATTACATTGTAATCTGCAATGAGTAAGATATTCAGCATGATATGTGCTTCACAGCTTTGACACCTTGTGGTCAAAAGTAGAAACATCTATGTTGTGGGTGTGAACACATCTGAAAAGTATTAATCTGGAGGGCATTTGACAAGCTACTATATAACTCAATCCCAAAACAGGAAACATGCCAGTTTCCCTATTGCATTAATATATCTTTAAACTATATATAGATGAAAGACACTCTGCTGAAAATACATTGCATTAAAAATGTCTTAAGTATACAACAGATCAAGATGTTATGGTTCATACAGGCTTAAAATTAACACTCATTATCGGTGTGAACTCCTCTGTTACATCTAACACAAGGAAGTCAAAGTACGTAATAATCAGTTATCACGGTAATAAATCTTAATTACTTGACTACTGAATATATGAATTAATAAACCATAAAATAATAAAAACTGACCTGAAAGTGCAGTATTATGGTCCAGATCAATCCCAGGGTCAGTTTTGGGTTGCCATCTGTGATGTCGTCATTCCTGATATTTACAAGTTTGACCTGATGACAAGAAATATCTGATCAATATACAGTATTGCATATTTAAAATATCTCAATGTGTTCAAAAGCTGTTCTTGAAATTCTTAATGATGATATTTACTGTTAGATTTATGTGGTTTACTTATCAAATAAAAAATATGAGCCCATGGTGTCTCATTTCTCAGGCACCACAAGGTGGCACAATAGTCATTACATTATGTGAAGAAACACTGTTAACGTAATCACAGTGTGGACTAAGGTGACAGAGAAAATAATTACATCCTGCTGGGACTGTTTTAACAACCATATATCGGAGTGAAAAAAAATTAATGATTTCCTTGAAACATGAAGCAGAGAGCAGAGTCTAGACACCGTCTTGGTTTAATACAGCTGTAATCCAGAAGCATTTCTTCCTCCATTGCCCCCTTGATCATCTTTAATAATTGTGATCAATCAGCCACATGTGGAGATTTTAGGAAGTTTAAACTGTTCAAATCATTTTTAATATATACAGAGGGACCATAGATGTGTGTAGCATGTAGATAAAACAATAGAACAGCTCATCTGTGAGCATCTATGCGTCCTTTGTCTCAAGTCTTACGTCACATCTGGCTTGAGCTCAGCCAGGCTGTGTTCTTCATCATATCCTGACTCTGGTGGGGGAAGGGAGGGCAATCACAGCTCTTTGAAACCCTGCTGATGGGATTTGTAGTCAACCGCTCCTTTAAATGCTGCCATTACTGTTTGTGGCAACTGAATTGTAATTTTCATTCAGAAAGATAGACAAAGCCACGAGTAGTTACCACTGAGAGTGGCCGTCCCACACAATGCACAACACTGTGTCTATATCAATATATATGTATGTGTAAATTAATTCAATTAATTCAAATCCCACTACAATTATATGCCTTTGCTTGCATTTGTCTGGATAAGTGGTAACGAATGAATAAATCTCTGTTAATGTAATGCAACTGCCAAGACAAAACGCAACTGCATACATGAACTGAAACATAAATATAACTCAACTGTAACTTTTTATATATTTTGCAGACCTTGTGCTTCAAAGTGTGCAGGTTCCTAAATATTTATGTGGGTTTTTAGCTAGTAACTGTAATGCTATGAATGCTATGAGAGAACAGAAGAGGCAGAAAAGTGTCTTTTTGTGTTTTTGCATCACTGCATGATGGATTTTGTCTCCAGGCTGATTTCCAGTAACTTAATCCAGTAGTTTAAACTTGAAAAGGTTTATACCAGTGTGTCAGCTTTTTCCTGTACTGAATCAAAAGTGTGACATAACAAGAGTTTGAAAATTGTACCTGGATTGATTTCTTACCTGCCGCCTCTTTAAATAATCCAGTGCTATTTGTACATTCTGGAGTCTGTGGAAGCGCATCCTTCCTCTCTCCCGAGGCTGCGGACATAAAGAGGGAAGAGGAGTCTTGTATGGTAATCAGATTCTCCTCAATATCAGCGGGCAAACTAATGAAATGTTTAGTAGCATGTAGGACACAGGACATGCTTCCAGACTCTTACCCGCTGATGTGGTGAGGCAAAGGCATAAAATAACACACAAAAAACTACCCATGACAAGAGCAGCCATTTCAAGTCCACTCAAAATCTGTGCATACTATCCATATAGGCTACATATACAGAACATTTTCCATCATTTCCACCTCTAGGAATGTGCTCTTAACGTGAAATAAGTAACCATGTAATCCTGACAGTTAACCCACTCTTACAGCCAAAGGTGCACCTACATATATTCAGTTCGCTGTGGTGTCAACACTAAATGTAAATATTAGCAGAATGCAGTTTTTTGCAAGCAAGTATCCAATCCCTTGTGGCAAATGTGTGACATGGACATTCAGGGGCCACGGCATGAGGTAATGAAATGGAAAATGCGATGAAGCCAAGATGCAGCAATAGCATAAAACTTGTGCTGCATTCAGCCATCTTTCAGCTGACAATAGTGAGATCCTGCTTATCTCAGTGGCAAAGCAACATTTAATAAACCCATCTCCTACAACTTTCATTTAGTGAATCTTATTCAGCAGTGAAAAATGTCCTGATCCTCACACAGGTTTGGAATGTTTTGATTGTAATGATGCACAAAGCTAGTGAAATGGATATAAAGACCCAAGCTTTATGGCGATATCCTTCATAATTTATTTCATCATTTTAATGTATTCGCAGGGTCAATGTGCCAAATGTTTTATTAGGTCCTTTCTCTTTGTCTTGCATATACTGTATGTCAGAGGTGGAAACTAAATAAGTACATTTACTCAAGTTCTGTACTTAAGCACAATTTTGAGGTACTTCTACTATTCCCATTTTTTGCTACTTTATAATTCCACTCCACTACATTTAAAAGGGAAATATTGTACTTTCTGCTCCACTACATTTATTTGACAGCTTTAGTAACTTTTCAGATGAAGATTTGACACAATGGATAAAATAACAAGCTTTCAAAATACAACACATTGTTAAAGATGAAACCAGTGGTTTCCAAACTTTTTGGCTTTTGATGTTTTACAAAAATCAGTGTGTAGTCGGGGTCACATTTCAAATGTCTATGAGTTGTTAACAGCTCCACTAAATAGTAATTTTTCTCTCTAAACTTCTATCATGGTTTATCATGGGGACCCTGGTCTGACCCCTAGGTTGGGAACCACTGGACTAAACTAGCTAACTGTATATAAAGTAGTTCAAACTAGCTCCACCTAAAGCAGCTTCAACAGTAACATGCTGCTCTAACACTGATGCTTCAGTATTAATAATCTAATGATGTCATACATAATAATATATCAGTCAGAGGGACCAAACCACTACTTTTACTGCAATACTTTAAGTACAGTTTGCTGCTAATACATATGTAATTTTACTTAAGTAGGATTTTTCATGCAGGACTTTTACTTGTAATGGAGTATCTTTACATTGTGATATTGGTACTTTTACTTAAGTGAAGGATCTGAATACTTTTTCCACCACTGCTGTATGTTGAAAAAGGAAAATCTGAGCATGAAGCTGGGTCTTTGGATCATGTGCACATTTCTCTACATCAGCAGTATGATTGGTTGAAAACAAGGATTCTGATTTCTGATCACAAAACTATTTAACTAGTGTTGCACAGAAATAATTAAGGTTGGGAAAGGGGAAAACAATACTCTATAAGCATGTAGAAAAACTACAATATCTGCTAACGCAATCATGTAAGACTACAATAAGACAAATCATACAGTGATTTTTTTTGTATGATTCCCACTGTATGCCTGGTAACTGGCCACAGCACGCTTTAAATTAGTTTGTTACAAGGGGGTGGGGCGCAATCCACACGTACCCCCTTATCATCATCCAACGTGTCTCCATGCTGCTCAACTGCACATGCTTCTGTCCCACTCACCAACCGCAATGTCTTCAGAAAATCACGTTCCCTTGGCTTATCACCGAAAAGGCAACACATGGGGAAGAAAGGAAGACATGGACACACACACACACACATACAGCGGGCAAATCAAAGGAAGTAGGACAATGGACAGAAACCAATCAAAGAGTGGAGAACAGAGGAGGAGGAGGAAAGTAGAAGGGAAACACAATGTAAACAGAAAATAGATAGCCACTCAGAGGATGACAGCTAGTCACACTGGAGGGGGAGTAACTGCTGTGGGGCACCTTGCACAGGAATACATGCAGTTTAAATATACAGTGAGGCACATCACAGCATGATAACATTATGTAACTCAGGGCTGCACAAAGACTGTATCAATACACTTTGATATAAGATGAAAGAATGACAACACTGCTGACAACACTGACAGAAATGAAACACTGCTGTAAATAGTCTGCTTGCTTCAGTAGCCCTGCATTTAGGACAAAGAAACTACATCTAAATACATTAGTCTTCAGCTACATTACACATTTTCTATATGTTTTATATGTAAGGTTTTACACATCCAGCATACTGAACTATAAAAAAAAGTAAGTAAGTCAAACTGGCCTTCCCATGATCAATTTGTATAAATATTATTATAGCAAAGCCACATACCAAAGACTGAAAAATCACCTATTTTTAGTTAAAACCACTTATGATTTGGCTTAATAATAGTATAGTATAGTATATAATAGTATTCCTTTACACTTCATGTAAATGTAGCAGTGTTGTGTTGCAAACTATGTGGTCCCTCAGGAAGTTTCACAGGTTCCTGCTCCTTGCATTTGGTTTCATACATTTTTTTCTTTGTTTTCATAATATAATGCATTTAATTATTTTATGAAAATGGACCTTCAATTCTGTTTCACACTTATACAAATGAAATTTGACATATACTGTATAGCATTGACCTATGACATATAGCACAATCTCCACAATCCTTATTTTTTAGGATGTGAACAATTACGTTAAGTTGTTGTGTTTAGGGATTAACACATTACAATTGATAACCATGACTATAAACTCATTTTAATTGCTATATGTCAAAGCTATTAGTTACTCAGAGTGTACAGAACTTGTCTGGGGCTGTAAAGAATCAACTTGTCTGTCATTTCCTGGTCCAGGATTTGTCTCACATTGGAAATCAATTACACAACCTGTTACTGTGATCACTCCAGTTAATCACCATAACAGCACAGGTTCCTGTACTCGAAAGAAACGCTGCTCGCTGATGACTGTAATATTACTCCATCACAATATAATTTTATAGAAACAAAGTTAACATTTTCATGCTGGCTGGGTTTCAAGTGCAGTGATGTTTATCCTCTGAGTCGGGTCAGGAGTTCAAAGAGGTCAGAGCCGTCTCATTACTAGCAGAGAAATCATGTGATCTTGGTGTACAGAAGTTTAAACAACTGCTCATATTATTGTGGTACTTGAATAAAGGGTCTGGGCAGGTCTGTAGACCAGCAATTGGATTATTATGTCTTGTACAAACTGATACATTGTTCCTGTTTTTACATAAATATACCGCACTACTCAGTGAAATGTAATAACTTACTTAAAGGTATTGTAGCCTTTGGCAGTTAGTGAGTTAAAAAAGCTAGTTAGGAAGTTAAACTTTGTTAATTACTGGGAAAGAACTTGCTGCAAACAAAGCTGGTTTTCCACTTGCTAGCTTTCCCCTGATGTGTTTAGGTTTTGTTATCTGAGAGACAGCAAGTGATGACCACATCAATCAGTTTCTTATAGATATCCCGAAAGGGAAAAATAAAAAGAAACTCCCTTGCGATATATTGGAAACTTGCATACAATTGACCAAAAATGCTATCAACAAAAAAACCTTAACTTTCTACTTCAAGAGCAGATTATTGTGGACGCAGAATCAATGTAGATCTGATTACAGGAAATCAAATCCCAGAGGAAGGGGGAAGAGCAGGTGCATCAGTTATGCAGAGGCGTGACCGACTCCACAGGAACAAGAAATGTTCTCTCACTTTCTTTATTCATGTCTAATGACAATCTAAAGGTATTGTGATTTCTTGAAATTTCTCTGAGAACTCAATAGGATTATGAAACTTGCCCAGTTCCACATGTACCAAAAAAAATCAGTATTTCATAACTATGCTTGTATTATCTCTTTTAGAAACATCATAAATATTAAAATAACAGAAAAATGTTAACTCACCAGTGTGTCTCCAGACAAGACCTCCAGCAGCGAGATCAGGTTATGTCCATCTCGCAAGTCTTCATACAGGTCATTTATATGTTTCCGTACCTGTGGACACAGAGGCAAGCAAATTATGAGCAAACTACTAATATCATGTTGTTATAACACACCTGTTCAGTGATGGTTATAACACAACTACTGTAAATGAAATCAAAAATGGCTTCTGACCATTATTGAACCATCATAACCTCAATTTCCAAAGAACAGATCTTCCTCTTTGAGGATTATACCAGACAGGCACAACATTCTCCCACATTATCACACTTGGTATAACTATCATTAAACCTTTGATGTTTCTTCCGAATGCCATTCAATCAACTTGGTGTTCAGTTTCAGCAGAAGCAAAACCTCTTTTGTTCATATTTTACAACAAACTTGTTTTTGTTTCTTGCATTTCTCACTAAACTGGAATAATTGTAGCATAAAACATTGAATAATAGCATCATCAGCACACTGTATCATTGTGACACCTTATCAACAGTCCACTAAGCACTTGAGCTAGGCACTTAACAACTACAGTCCGAGGCCTTCTCCTTCCAGCAGGCCCATCTCTCCTTCCTGTCCTAAATACCGCGCCTCTGAAATCACCCTCCTGCCCGTTGACCTGCTTTGACACGGGGCTTTCAGCACTGTAATCCCAGATAGCTGCCACAGCTGTGAAGCCAAAATAGACCTGCACACTTATGTTATTGGGTCAGCCAAGCAGATTCCCAACTATTACTCAGCACCTCTGATTTCTAATGGACCATGTGTAATGCCAGCTGTAAAAGAAATGACAATTTGCTAAAAGGGGCGACTGACTCTTCTGTGATCAATTCAAATATCTAAAATCAAATAAAATGCAAAGGTTCCAATTAAATCATTACCACAAGTTTAGCTGGTTCAAAAAAAGAAAGTACACAGTCTTAATATACCTTACATGTTGCTGTTTGTCTCTGAAGCTTCACTGCATGTGCCACGTCTTATTTCAGTAAAATAGATAAAATATTATTTCTTTCCTTCATCTGCCAAGATTGTAACAGAGTTTTCATAATGTTTCTCTCACGAGACAGAGTAAGCAAGAGCTGGCGTTTCCTCAGGGCAAAACTGGAAGTAGAAGCTCCTTAGGGCCTCGTTCTTCCCTCAAATGATTTTCCAACTGAAAACAATAACTATATTTTATGTTTGAAAACATCACATGCAAGTGAACATAAAACCAGTCTTCAGCACTGATCCACGAGCAGCCCATACCCCATCAAGTAAGGACTGATCTTATTGGCAGAGACCCTTGAATTGACCCTCCAGGGCAGGTTTTTGTCACACACAACACTTAGAAGATGACGATCACAGAAAACACTCCCTCGATAAATACAACATGGTAGGAGAAGAGTGGGAGTGTGAGAGTGGACCACCAATCATGTAATCATAAACAATATGTTAAAGGGGTGGGTATGCTTCAAACAAAGTGCTTATTGGATCAACAAACAGCATCTTACATTGTCTCACCCCACACCTTTCTGATGTCAGAATTTGGATTGCTGCAATTTTTGTAGCTAAAACAGGAAACCTGGCAAGCTTGCTGACTTCACACTGCGATTGCCAGCCAGATGTGTGGTGGTGAGGCAGGGTTTGCACTTCTCTCTCAAGCTCTATTTTCGCACTCTTCAAACAACTATTTCCGTCACTTTCCAGTATGTGTGCGTGACCGAGCAATAGTATGAATGCATGCAGGAAAGATTGTCCTCAAGTGTGCACAGTTAGATCTACTGAAACAAACAATTACCACATCTCAGCCTCAATGCTTTTCAACTCACTTGTGTGTGTGGTTGTTCAGTGCAGCTATAAACACTTATGTCAAACACTGTGGCCTTTCCTTCATGTTGAGGAAGCAAAATAAGGGGGTAGCTACTATACAATTATGTTACCGGTTACGTTACTAGTTGCAGTTTTGCACATTCACATTACCGCAGGCATACCATTACCTTTAGACTGATTTGCTTCCTTACATTCACGTCAATATGGTATGAAAATCTACTTGCACATACAAGTCTGGCTTGAGATACGAAATTTAATGTCAGTGTTTTCAGCAGAATTACTGTCACAGTTTCTGAGAACTCCTTGTTGGTACATTAAGGAATTTTACTTTGATTTGTGGGACTTGTGCAAAAACATCCAAACTTATGTTATTGCTTTTCATATTTATATGGCAAACCACTGACTCCCTACAAGGTCTCCGTTTCACAGGACTACCAGCATCAACTTATGCATCTATATCAGTACCAGTTAGTTGCTCATACCATCTCATGTCAGAAAATGTTGTTTTTCTTTTTATGCACTTAATAATATTGAAGTAAATGAATTATTTTTCCCTTAATTTCCATATCAGAGGACAGAGAAATTAGTGTAATTTTTAGTGATGGTCGTTATTAGCATAGCACTGCTGCATGAACCCTATAAAATATAATATTCCATATGATTCGTAGGTAGTGATTCGTTTTAACAAAGGCACATTAGATGAGACATGCCAGCGCTTGTCTGTCTGCTAAAGTGTTTCATTAAATTCCACAGACAGATGAAATGCCACAGTAGGCGACTCACATTCCTGAGTCCACAAAAGACAGCCTGTTACAACAGCAGTGCAACAGGGCATGTCATGCTAAATGACTTTTAACAAGTGTTAATAATATCTGGGGAGGAATCTATGCATGTTAGGACCCAACATGGAGAGTGCTGATTAATATTATTGCTAATATCTCTGTAGCAGAGTGTCTATGTTAGAGGAAAATTGTTGGCTGGCCACTGTGGGAAAAAACTGTCAGAATTCAAACTATTATTTATGTTTCATACCTGCATGAAAACAGAAAGAGCAAACACTGGCGAGCAAATGTCACAAATTAGTTCTTACCTTCAGCAGATGCTGATTTATCCATTTTGTAAACGTCTTCTTCTGCACTCTGTCTCTTTCATCTGAAGAAGAGAAAAAAAATACATCAGTGATTTTTTTTTTTTCACATTACAAAGCAATCGCCACAGAGATGTTCAGGCAACACAGATGTCTTTTGAAGACAGCTGTCATTAGACCAGCCTAAATCTGCTTTGTATGAGCCTGTTTCGTTGCCTATTAGGTTGCATTAATGGTAACTGAGAACAGAAACGAATGCTGGGCAAATTACACTGTGCCTGGCCTCAAATAAAAAGTCTTGAAAGACATGTAGAGAGACAGGAAACCGCAGTGTTCTTTTCTGAATTTTTAAGCATTTAGCAATTCATTTTTGTAGCTTAATATTCTGCTTCCTGATGCACACAGTCAATTTGTAAGGATATTTTTGGATTTACAGTTTCAGTGAAAGTGATGCAGAAAAGAAAGAACATATGAAGACCAAAAGTTCCAGTGGCTGAAAAGAAGGATGTCATTTTCCCAGAGACTGAAACTGCATCACTCTCTACCGCTGACCACATGTTTTTTTGTTTCCCATCTCCATAGCAACTAGACTTCCAGCAGCCGGTGAGATATGTGAGACCGGGACACAACCGGATGCAAATAAAAAGGGAAAGGAAACAGATTTTTTGTTTTTTTCCATTGCTTGTAGTATTACAAGGAAAAAGAAAATCAACTCTCGCCTTATTATGTTTTTGCAAAATGAACACCTTGTATTTTTTCATTGCTGTGTTTTTCCTATCCTGTGTCAGAGCCAGTCACCACAGCTGGAACTCATTTCACTGCTTCCAGTTTGCCAGTCACAACCGCACTAGCCTACATTTTCCTCACAAAAAAAGCTCACATGCACTGATGATAACACGTGAAACAAGTACAATCAATGACTTCAAAACAGCGTCTTCCCGACAGCTCACATTCAGTCCTCCGCTAACAACAACACTGCAGATGATAATCAGCATTTTCCTGAACATTGACCACAGGACTGACAACACAGATAACCTCCTCCCTTTGATAATCGTTAGTGTGGATTACAAAATACGTTTTCGCTCGAGGACATCCTACCTACGATTAGTCAGGAGCAAGCACAGACATGACTAAACGTGGAAGGAAATAACAAGTAGCATTAAGAGAAATACTGACCCATGCAGCACATTAGAGCTATCAGGTGAGCTGAATGCTCCCTCTCGGTCTTAAGCGGGTACTTCATCCTGTTTATGAGCTCCTGAGGACCGTCAAGAAGATCGTGGTCAGGTAGATGAATGCCATGTGAATGAGAATCTGTAGAAGCAGTACAGTCTCCTTCTTCTTGCCTTGCCTGCCTACCAGCCTCTAGGGCAGCCGTGACTCCCTTTCTAACGAGTCCTATCAGGTTTTCCATGGCTACTCGCTATATTTTGAGTTCTGTTCAGTGTTTATCTAGCGGCAGCACTCAACCACAGAAGAAATTAGACCTTCTTATAAAAAGAGAGAGAAAAAAAAAGAAGAGAAGTTCCTTGTTAACATGCTCCGGGATGGTTACAGTGGCAGGATACAGCCAGTTTATTTTTTAGTGCAGTAATTTAAGAGCAATGTACCATCATTTTCTGCTGACTGCATGCGTCACTTGATTATTGCACATATCTTATCAAATATACCTTGACCATAAATGTGTTCAGGTAATCAATCATCTTTCTAGTGTGCAGCTGCCTCGACTCACCACAGAAACAAATGAGAACACATTCAAGCAAATGACAATCAACACCTTTCATGATGCAGTCTTTCCATGAAAGATGTTCAGTTCAGAGCTTTTAGTGGAATTTCACGTGTTTTCTGATTGTATTGAGCATAGCAGTTACATAAGATAGTTACATAATGTAGTAACAAAAAGAAAATAAAGGACAAACTACACTCAGATAACATTAGTTCCACTTTCAGTTTAACTACATTATTTTCATTTGAAGGTAGTAGCATAAAAAAGCTGATGGTTGTCATTCTTACATACTGTAGGCTTTTTTTTTAAAGCCTGAAACACAAATTTCCAAGATATTGGAGGTACCTTAAGAGCCCTATGACTGTACTCTGCAGATTCTTACATTTAGTTCATCTAAAAATAGTGCACATGTAAAAGCTTCCGAGAATTAGAAACTGGGTTAATGTGGTAATTATTTTGTATGATGGTCTACATACATCCAGATCAAGGCATCAAATACAGGAAGGAACACATCAGTCCATCACATCAGTTTTAGACTAAAATGAGCCAATAAATCAATGAAATAATCCTAAGAATTAAGAAAAATAGTGTGTTAATATAGGTAATACAGGAAGTGTGATGCAGTGGGAGACTTTTGCCGACAAAGCTGCTGTGTCATTGATGATGTATTTGTCCTTGTGACTCCACAGCTGAATCACAAAGAAATAAAGTGGTGCCGCCTGCAGCAGGACACCATTTTGGATTTTAATGCCCATGTCTAGGGCTCTTTGATGCATAATATATAAACCTTTCACGAAAAAACTCATTAATATAGATTGGGTGGGCAAGTATTCCGGGAAACTCTCCGGCTCAGAGCAAAGGACAAGCTGAAACGATCAACCAGCTATTGGACATGGTCAGGCTACTGTACTGCACATATTATTACACAGATTACTGATAACAGACAAGATAATACAGTCTCAGATAAACGTCATCCACTGTCACATGGTGTCAAAAACACTTTTCATCATATTTGCCCTTCAGGTTAAAGTGCTTTAATATTAGAAACATGAGCAGAAACACAACTAAAGGAAGCAAACCTCAATATACTCTGGTAAAGTGGTAATTATGTACCTGTGCTGCAAAATTTGAGAGTGTAATATTATGGTGCCCTCTTGAGGATCTTATGAGGAAAAACAATATGCATGTACTACTGATCTCAGTCCAAAAGACACTGAATTTTCCAAACCTTTAAAACAGTAGTTGGATATTACTTAGAGATGATATGAATGAACACAGAGGTAAATAATAGTAAAGATCAGAGGGTGGAGGCTCTCTTTTCCTCCGTCCAAAACTCTGCCATTTCGATCAGCTGACAGTTTGCTGACTTGACCAGCTGACTTCGCTACAAACCGATTGGCTGTTGAAACAGGTGACGTGCCTTACGTTCTAAAATCAGCCACTGGCGACTTGACAAGCTGAATCGCAGGTGACGCCATCTGCCGGTTTCAGTCGAGCTGAGACGGGCCAGTTCACACCGCTGTAACTTTTCCCTGCAATGTTCTGAAACTTTTCAAATCTAATAAATTGTTTTATTTTACTTTCACAGCATTTGTCCGTTTCACTCCATATCTGATTATTCTCAGCTATATGTCCGATTCCTACAATACTGTTGATTTTTGAGAAGTTGTATTCAGTAACTTGTTTCATTATTTACATTTATTTCATACACCTACTAAATACATTTCTCATACAGCCACATCAGAGTTCTCATCCTATTTCATCGACAAGCAAAAACAACATGGTTGTGAAGTTATTTCTGGCAGTTAACTGTGAATTTAACACAAAAACACATAATTGTAAGACAAAAATTAACCTCAAAACTTGTAAGGCCCAAATACAAAGTTCAGCTACTATCATTAGCAAGTTTGATATCTCAGGTCAGAAGGTTTGAAGGGAAAATCCCACGATAAAACAAATCACATGACTTTTCTTGCATTAACAGTAGATTCATTTACATAAAAAAGCCTCTTAAAAAACCCCTCAAACAAAGACAGGAGAGGTTCCTTTACGGTCACTGAACAGTTTGATCTATTAATAATATTAAAAAACAATCTCACACTTAATAACAGTAAAAATATAATGTTCATTTTATTGTAAAAGTTTTCTTATACCATAAAAAACCTCCAAATCGTAATCATTTGGAAAACTTGCATTAATTTCCTTATTAGACAACAACTACAGCCATATACAATATGTGATTTCGCTGAAAACACAAATTTATTCACCGATAGTGCTTGAAGTATTTATGAATAACCTGTATATTTTCTTTTTGGTGTTTCAATGTCCTCACTTTAAAATCAGGTGGTTAAATGGTAAATATCTACCAGAGGTCTGGGAACAGTTTAGAAATGTGCTAACCAAAAGCTTGTGACCTCTGACTTTAATGGGTTGATGTTTAAAGGAGCACGATAGCCTGACTAACTACCTCTCTCTCACATTACAGTTGAACTTCTTGACATTTAAAACAAACCTTGAGTGCTGCCTAGAAAAAGTTGTCATTAAAGCCTTCTTCAGAAGTGTAAATTTACACTGATAATTACATGCAGTAGCCAGTGTTATATAAATGTAGACAGTCTGCAGGTTCGCTGTCTACAGTCTGAGCCCTGCTAGCCAAGAATCCACCACAGCCTTCACACAGACAGCCATAGAGCTCCTGAGACACGTATTTGTAGACCTCAGCAAAGCACATGTGCATGGCTATAAATAGCTACAACCCTAAACCATGCTGCCCCTGCAACTGCAGGCCACATAATCTGTGCCACTAAGGTGACGTCCTTCATTCCCTGTATGCAATGAAGATGATTTGAAGAAAATGCTTGTAGTAGAGCTGAAAGAAGTTTTATGTATTTATGAGTCAGACTTGAAGTCTGTTTCCTACTTTGATCCTGTGTTTTCTGAATCTGATTTATCCAAAGGAAAGTTTAATAGATGTCATGATATCCTGCCCAGGATTTATTTATACTCAAAAACTAGAGATTTAAGACATGACTACGTCTGTGCAAGTGATAGTTACTGAACTGTTTCCAACAACATGAACTTCAGACTCTTGGGAATTCAACCAGCAGCAGGACCGTCTCCAGCACTTCACACTAGCCTTTCACTTCTACATTTTCACAAGCTTCTTTGAGCAGAAGAATGCATAAATAGTTGTTTTCCCGAGAATGTCCGACACAGGGGGCCTGTGACACCCTTTGGCATCTTGTTACGTCAGTGTGCTTAAAATATCCCCATATTCTGAGCTGGGCAGAGTCAAAAAGTCCTAGCAATCAAAATCCAGCTTACATAATCCTCTTGACCTCATATCAGAGGGAAATCAAAACAGACATAGAAGCTAAACTGCAAAGCCCTCAACCCTCCAACCCACAAGGACTCGCCAAACATTCTTGCTAAACAGCTCTCATTTCACATATCATGTGTCCCAACCAGCTCAGTAAGCAAAGGCATATGTATCTTAGCTTTGTTTTGAGTACAAGGCTGTGTGTTGAGTAGCAGACATTTTGAAATATAGGTCTTTGTCACTGTGTAGTTCATCCGAAGTTAACATCTTGTACCTCTAATTTAAAAGGATGCACTTAAAAAGAATAATACAATTCTGAAAATGCACCTTAAAGGGGACATATTATGCTTTTTGTGGTTATCTGTTATTTATATACTGTTAAGATGTTTGATATCTATGTTAAACATGGTAAAAGTTCCAAATCTTGAGGTTAATGTATGTAGAAATGATCTCTGCAAGTCAAAAGCCCAGGCTTCAAACTGCCTTCGAACGCTTTGTTTGCAAAGTTTTTTTCTACCTTGCAGATGAGCTGATGTCAGTTCGCCAGCATGCCCATAAACGGCTGTCCATTCCATAGCCTTGGTTGCTAAGGTTGTTGCTAAGGTTTTTCCAAGTATTGTTTACGTTGTCCACTCTCATATTTTGTCTCCAATACTGGCTCAAACATGTACAGATGTATTTGAGAAGTTGATATTTCGGGTAAAGAACAAGAAAAAGTAGTGAAATCCTATTACTATAGTTTGTTTAATGGTTTGTTGACGTAGCCTCCTGAGCAGCTAGAGGTTGGCTGTGACTCAGCTTCTGGAAGCTAACCAATCACAACAGAGTGGGCTCATTGGGAGGGGGGCCTTAAAGAGACAGGAACTAAAACTGCTTGTTGTTTCAGACAGAGGCTGAACTGAGAGGCTACATAAAGGGTCAGTATAAGATAAATAAGGAGTGTTCTGAATTGTAAATCATGCAAAGATATTCCAGTAGAGCCCAAGAATAAAAATGTAGAGCTGAAAATGTGCATAATATGTCCCCTTTAAAAAACAACAATGACAGGATATGAACCTGCACAGTAGTGCAATTTAGCCTGATCTTGGTCACACACAGAATGACAAAAGGTTTGCTGTACCCTAAAGCTCAGTTCTAGACCCACTTAATGCTTCATGATTAGGATAAACAACAGGTCCCAACATGTGTAGTTGGCTCTTCCAGTACATACATTTGCTTTTGTAAAGTGGGTACAGTTCGTGTGTGACAAGCCTTCTTTATTTAGGACTCATATTGTTTTTTTAAAAATGCTTTGTTGCTAAAAGCAATTACAACAGAGGCCCGCTGAAATGATGACTCAGCTCAAGATGGCTACCTTCTTCCACAGCACTTTAGTAGGCATGTCACCTGGAGGTGGTAAACAAAAATACAAGTGAGACGATGGTGGAGGTGGTGGTGGTGGGAGGGGGTGGAGGGGTGCTTGAGGAAGCATTTTTGTCATTCTTTGTAAGTGAGACTACTACAGCCAGTCTTCACAGAAGGGCAGGGTAGCATCTGAAATATGTGACTGGAACAGCTCAGTATCTGAAACAAGTTGCCAAGCCTTCAAAGCAGCTCTTCCAGTCAGTCTCTACTTTACTCTCCAGACTTAAAAGCAGATCCAAGACAAAGACAGGAAGGAACAGAGATCGTTATTATCTTGTCTACAGCTCTTCTCTGAAAAGCGCTATTGAGAAGATGTAAGCAGAGTATACATGGAAGAGGTAGGAGACACTGCTGCACACGGTTATCAACATTCTTATTGTCCATATTTTCATCTTAAAGCACATTAGGCAGCCAATTATGGCTTATGGCTAATAAAATAAATAAATCAGCACAATAACCAGGCCTTAGTGTGCAGTACAATCGAGTGGTGTCTTCTTAATTAATGATATTACTGATATTTGTAACATTAGGTTTCAGGTATGTAAAGCTACCTACTACTGAAGTTGAAACATTGTATGACCCATCATGAAAAGTAAATGCAAGATGTGATGGTAAAGTTGGCAAAGTGCCATCAGGCATGAGCAATCACTGCAGAAGCACTCAGCAAAGTCAAGTAGAGGGAAGGAGGAAGCATTAATGACGGCAGCTAATGGAGCATACATACACATTGATATGAACACACACATACACATTTACTTAGGTCACATTAGATAGTCTTACATTCATTTCCTGGAGACTTACCCTAACCCTAACCATAAGCACTACTTGCCTCACGCTAACCCTTACCCTAACCTTAACCTAACCACTGACCCAAAAAATTTGCTTTTCTCTAATTGGGGATACGGCTTTTGTCCCCAGTTGGACAAGCCATCCCCAATTAACTGGTCTGAAGTCTGAAATTTGTCCCCAAAAGCAGGCTATGGCAGACACACACACACACACAAACACACGCACACACACAGAGTTGCTAATTCTCCAATATAAGCCTCCATATGTGCAACAGCTGCAACTGTCACATTTAAGTGAGAGTATTTGTGCATGTGGGGAAATCTGTTTTCCTCCCCAGACTCTCCCTCAGATTATGGAGAATCCTGATTAAGACTAATGACTAAAGACAATCCTGTGACATTTTCATCTATATAAACTCTTAGTTGTGCCACATTTACCCTGATTGATGTGATTTAACACATGCAAAGCTCATTTCAAGTTGAAGTATGAAGTAATGATTGCTTAGACATTTCATTGTCAGCCACTTTTCATATAAAAGAAGTGAAGGCTTATGACTTTTTTTCACTGTCATCCTAGATTAAGGTACACTTTTCTGTCATATTGCATTATTTTGGATAGCGCTTAAACAGTTGATCGATTAGTTGATCAATAGAAAGCTTTTCTGTGTTTTATATAATCATAAACTGAATATATTTGAGTTTTTGACTGTTGGTCGGACAAAACAACACATCTGAGGATGTTACCTTGGGTTTAAGGAAAATGTGATGGGTCTTTGTCACTATTTTCTAACATTTCATTGACCACTGAATTAAATTGAGATAGTAATTAGCAGACTAATTGATAACCAAAATAATTATTAGTTGCAGCCTTAATTTTCACTCTCTAACCAGAAAAGACTCCTATGCATAGATTCTCAGAGTCTCTGTGGCACCACTGAAGGGATCAAAAAACATTATTCCAAAAGCTATTCCATCATTGGGTGTTTTGTTTTGATGATTATTGGGTGGTACAAAACCACTGTGTAACAAGTTGTTCCAAAATCTACCACTGGTGGTTAACTGGGTTTCGATCTGGTGACTGCTGAGGCCAGAGTTCATGATTTACATAATTTTCCTCAAACCAATAGGAGGCACCTGCATTTGTTGTGTTTTATTTTTCCTTTAATTCGTCACTGGTCTGTATCTTCACACTGTTCCTCGCTGATTCTGCTCTCAACTGCAGACAAGTTCACCTTGTGATTTGTCATGTATTTCACAAGTTGTGTCTGATATAAGACAATTCATCTGAGTATAGCAATAGTTTTTTTTAAAAAATAGCTAGAGTTAACACAAAAATAGAGGGAATTGCTCATGCCTTGGCCACCTATGAAACAAAAGAGAAAGGAAATGTGTTTCATCCTGTGATGATGGAATTGCTTTCCAGCATCTGCTGCATTTGGGGGAAAAGGGTGGTGCTGCTGGAGTGGGAGCGGCATGGCTACAGAGCCTGAATCAGGGGTGGGACAGAGACTCAAAAGATGATCTCATGTAAGAGGAGCTAAGCACAGCAATGGAATGAGGTTCAGTCATTCTGGTCTTCCCATCACCATGACAGCATATAAATACAACATTTGGAAATAAAACAGCAAGCAGGCATAACACTCAGACACAGAGGTAATGCAACTGCATGGGACTGCATGAAAGGCATATTTCATATAACTTCATATCAATATGAAGAATATTAATCAAATGTATTCCAGAAGCATAATGTGTGTATATCTATAAATGGCAGACCTTGGAATATATAATTAAAATTTTAATATTTTATAGACACAAAAAATGCAGACATGATTTCCTAACCACAGACAGATGGAGCAGTAAAATCTCTCTAAGAGCTCTGCTGGTTTGGATTAAACCACCCATTTTAAATGAAGTCTATTGATTAGATCAATGAAAGGCTTGGCCAGAAAACAACAATGTCATGCTTTCAAGTACATACAGCGTATGTACAGCGTGTATTTACTGTGGTATGTTTTCTTGTTTTCCCCATAAAACCTTTTCAAACAGATGGACAATAACAACAAACGATCAGATATTACATTTCTGATAGCAGATGTGATCTCACATACTGATCTGAGAACATATCTTGGTGAAACCTGTAAAATGAAAGCACAAGGACCCGTATTAATGGGTTCAAAGCAGTTCCTGTTAGATGTTACTGTGAGAGCACTATGTTGAGCTTGAAACTGATCCCAAAATCTAATGCACTTAATTAGCCATTAGCACTTAGCACTTAGGATTTTGGGTGCAGCAGCTGTGAAATGGCCCTTCATAATTAGATAGCTCAGTGATCTAAATCGTATTTGTTCACATATTTGCTAAACTGAATCCACTGTAGGTTACTTTCAAGAAGTTAGTTCCAATTGTCCTGCTATCAGATAGATGATAAGCAGATGCCAAGCCAAATCTTATTTTTCCTCAAAATCACCTAGTATGGAAATTTTTTAAAAAGAAATCGCCCTTGCTTTAAAATAGTTCATTTTATTGGAAAATGATTGGTTTGCAAGCATGCAAGTGTATATACTCCATGTTATATGTTTGTGTATTCTCTCTCTTCTCTCACCATGATTCACAGATCTGGAAAACTAAGTTCAATTTAGACCGATGAAGTACAGTATGTTCCTATTGTGTGTGAACAAGATAAGTTAGTGGGTCAGTGCTCAGTTTTTGGGAAGCTACAAAAGCCCTCTGTGCACACACAAATTTCAGTAACGGGATGTTAATCTGTTGAAGTTAGACGGGTAGAGACCACCTTCAAAGTGTGGCTCCTCAACATTTAAATCTCAATGAAAAGCCAAAAAGAGTGTCACGACACCATCAGCTTGACACATGAACAAGTCTCTGGAACTTGGATGCTGCTCCCATAAAAACAAAGTGTCTTTTGTACAGTAGCAGACAGTCTCCATAGAGGGAGTTGTGTGTTTGAGCTGTGTGTGTGTGGGCCACTAGGCCATTTGAATGTGATGAGTGGGCTGTCGACATAGAGCCGAGGGGTTGGGCTGGGCATGGCCCAGGAGGATGGACAAAGGCAGTGACTGTGCAAAAAACACAATGCTCCCTCACTCATTGCTGTGTGATAATATAAAGTAATACATGTACAAAATGCAGATTTTACAAATAATAGTAAGGTATTCCTTAATGGATCTACAGAAATCCTGCCCATAATAAGAGATTTAGTCATGATGCAGCCTGCATGAGTCACAGACAGAAATGTCAGACAGACTCTGACAGACCACACCCTCCAATAGCACAAATGTACAGCTGTAGCCGGCATCCTAAAGACTGCTTATGCGCTGTACACGTCAGTCTTTTTATTTTCCTTGAAGAAATAAAATCCTTAACATTCAATAAGTTGTATATGTCTATGATTTGATCAGTGAAAAAAACTATACTTTTTTCAAGGAAGACCTCAAATTTAGCAGCAGTCTGGCAAAAAGCATGATATCTATCACATTACATTCAGGACATTATCTTAATGAATGTTTTGATGATAGTGTAAATGTATTTTTTGGTGCACCTTCAATATTTTTTCACATTTAGCTTGTAAGAAACTGGCATACTACTAGAGCCAATAAGTCAATTAATCAATTAGTTGCCCTCTTTAAATTAATTGCCACCTATTTTGATAATTGATTAATCATTTTGAGTCATTTTTTAAGAAAAGAAACTCTGATCCCAGTTTCTCAAATGTGAATATTTTCTGTTTTTTTTTGTAGTCTTCTATGACAGTAAATTAAAATATCTTTGCGTTGTGAACTGTTAGTTGGGACAAAAGAAGAAATCCGAGGATATCACCTTGGACTTTGGGAAACAACAGTCGATATTTTTCATGATTTTCTGACATGTTATTGACCAAACATCTAATCGATTGATCGAAAAAATAATTGACAGATTAACTGATAATGAAAACAATGGTTAGTTGCAGCCCCACATGGTACCCTATTCAATCAAATTTTAGTGTACACTTTGATCTTCTAGTAGTCTTTATTAAGAACACCACTCAAAAATGTATTTGGCCACGAATAAAAAAGCACAGAAAAGCAAGTCACCGACTTGGAAAACAACATGTTTCTCCTGCTTGAATTAAAAATTTCCAGGTGTTTTCCACAAGACAGTCGGTACTCTCAGGAAGCAAAACATGTTCAATCGGGTTCAGCTTTAGAAAAATACTGTCCTTCCAATCTAATGAAACCATTTACACCATATGGCATCTTGAAAACGAAATGAACTGCAGGAAGAGCTGACTGGACCACCAAATGTTTAATCCATTAAATCTTTCCTGATGTCAGAGGATGATCAACTGTCGGGTGACTAAAACGGCCCCTTCATGCTGACGGCCTGTCAAGCAGGCTTTGCTAGAACAGTGTGATCCTATACAGCCACTGCCCTGTGCCATTAGTGTTGTTGTGTGTGTCTAAGAAACCACGTCTTTAGTTCATTCCTCAAGTTTACAGTCTTTTGTAAAGCCTGCGTTGAATTTCAGCCCAACTCAAAGCAATTCCACCGTTAAGTGTATTATTAACTCTAATACCTAATTAGTGTGGCATTCTTACTGGAGCAGTGAGAACTACATGCACGCTCCCAGTCGATGGGGTTTGTTATGCTTAGTCACAAATAAATCCTTAACTCGTATTTCTCTCACAGATCAGAACTTCATACAGTATTTCCCTTGTTCTTGAAAACTGTCAATTTATTATTTAGGTGTTCACTAAACTTCACTAATCACTCAATGAAGCTTGTACATCTTTTTCTCCAGTTTATCTCTTCTCTGAAATTGGTGACTGACATTATGTTAGAGGTGTTTGATGAATCTGGAATCAAGCCAGACAACAAGTGACAAGCGCTAACATAAACATACACTCAACAGCATTCAAATGTGGTTAATTATGTATGTACAATTGCTTAAATGTGCAGTTAAATATGAAAATGATCTTGATTTGCAGAGACAAAGAAACATTGTTTGCTACTTTACAGTTGGCCCACTGGCTGTTCTGTTTTTGGTTCTGTTTGGTTGTGTTTATTTGGTTACTGTTGATGATTTTGCTATGAAAATGTGTCCCTTTGATACTCTATTCATCACATGGGGAGAGGCCTGAGGCTCTGGCTGATCACATCAACTGCAAATAAAAATAAATAAGAAATGATAAAGGGATTTTTCAAGCACTTGGCCAGCGCCCTAAAGAAAAAAAATTATCAATTGTGGAAGAGCAAACAAACTTTTGATGGAAATAATAAATACAGTTTTAAGCTATTTTCAAGGCTGGGGGATTGAATTTATGTTGAGAACTGAACTGTTTTGAGTAGACGGTATTTGGTACTGATGATAAAGATACATTTCTCAGCCTTATCATTCACTCATATATACTCAAATACATTGCTTACTATGGTACTGTATATAATAAATTCTCCATCAGAAGATCTAAAGCCTAATATAAAGCTTAATAAGTTTTATTAGATTCATTTTTTGTAGATCTTAAGATGTGAAAATGTTCATTATCTGACTCATCACTTGCCACCATTTTCAGAGACAAGCAGTCGACAACATTGCAAAGAAATTATGATTACATTATGTTTATAAACTTAAAGCCTGCCGTCTCTCTGTTTAACTGAATCTGCTTAAAAAAGTAAATGTTGATAAAGTCTTGCTGCTTCAAAAGTCCAAGCTGGAACATTTTTTTTCTGCAATGAAGAGAGTGATGTAAACAAAGCTGATGGGAACAGGGTTGTGAGTGACTTTGCTACAAGTAATGATTAGCTCACCGGTCCGATTTCAAGTTTCTACCTGAATCATGGCATGGTCACACATTTCTTTGCAGACTATTAATGATAAGCCACAAAATACACTGAATTCGGTCAATTTTACTTAAAAAACATATAATGTGATGAACTGATTCAATTAAGACTTTTTGTAGCCTCAAAACATTAGCATTATTTTGAGGCTACAAAACTCACATAAACTTGAAACTTGTTGGTAAAATTATCAAATAAAAACACGTCTTACCCTTTCTTGATAAGTTCATTGTTCATGCAAAAACTGGCAGGGAGTCAAATACCCCCCAAAAACCAATGTGCAACATGCAAAAACTGATCACCAAGTGGTAGTTATTGATAGCAGGAAATACAGGAAATAAGTAAGCTCATTGTCTGTCTCAGCTCCTCTGCCTCAGAACAACAGCAACAGATTCCTAATGATGCTACATCATATGATCCCATTAGAGTCAAGTCAGGGCGTTTAAGCCTTAATACCACAGCTGACTGGCCCTGCTGGCTACAATACTCAACAGCTGAGAGAACACATACAATAGTGCACACTGTATGTTATTTATTGTTCTGCTGTTTTACTGTGGTAGCTTGTGTGGAGAGGACACACAGGGGTTAAAACCGCTGCTGTCAGTTTGAATTCAGCTCCACCGGATCCTCCACAGGCCTGGCCCGACAACGCATGTGTATGATTTTGTCAACGAGCTCTAGCTGTCACACAGACACTCAATGATATAGACCTCTCTCCACAGATGTGTGATGGATTTGCTCTAATTAGTCACATAGACCCAAACGGAGCAGCTACATGAAAGGACTTGAACCACTGATATGAGCTAACGCCTCATCCTGCTATGTCATTGTCCTGTCTGCCTCGAGACACCACACAGGTCACCTCAGCACCATTCGATCAATGATATTTCCACAGGTGATCGCATTAAAAGCATACAAATAGATATTTTACGCTGTGAAAGTATGATTTACTCAAATCACACACTGTTTAGACCTTTGAATTTGACAATAAACAATGTCGACACTGTGATCGCCTGTCTTGATTAAATGTTTTCCTAACATATTCCAAGCTGAATATTTCCATCTAACAGCTAAACAAAAGAAATAATCCTCTAATCTAATAATCAACTGAGATCATAAAAACCCTTATAATAAAGCCTTTGTCTTAGCTACTAAAATTTAGCCTAAATGTGATGTCATGCAGGAAATATTCCCACTTTTCCACAGCAGGGATAAAGACACCAAGACCAGCCAGTGACTAGAGAGAAAGGGGGCAGGCTGACATTTATTGAACTGTCAAGCAGCAATCGGGGCAATATCTTCATCGTCCCGAAGCCTAAATATTATCCAATCAGCATTGATCCTACCTTTGTATTTTTCCAAAACATCCTCATAGGCTTGGAGATATTCCTGTTCGTCCGAGAGCACATAAGCCTGCGGTGCGTACTGAGCCATAACCCGGGCTCCACAAACTGGACATTCACCAGCGGCTGACAGGGACACAGCGTGTGTGTGTGTGTATGTATGTGTGTGTTTGAGTGCATGTGTGTGTATGTGTGTGTGCTGAGAGTGATCGGCGCTGTTGTTGCACTAAAGGAAACGCCCTACATCCCTCCCTTGTCTAAGGTCTGTCCAATAAGAGACACTTCCTCTCCGGAGCTCACTAGATTGATAGGAAGCACTGCCGGACCTGCTGCGCTGCAAAAAATGTCGCTCTTAACAAGTCAATTAGTCCAAGACTGAATCTTCAGTGCGATTACAATACAATCAAAATCCTATTTTCTTAACCCATGAGGTTAAATCTCTCCTAGTCTCACCTGATTTGCACGAATCCGCTTTAACAGGCCTAAGTAAAATAAGATGTTAAAACCAGACTGGATGAAATGTTTATTTTTTGCAGTGTAAAATTATAAACACTTTCCTTGTCAGGCGTCTCTGTACCGGTTCGTAACATGGTGCACGTTACTTCATTGTTGTCCACCTGCCAAAGACTTACAATGGCTTTGACAGAGTTACAAAACCGTTTGAAGTTATGTTTGGGTAGTATTTGCTTTCAGTAAACAATAAGTTGTCACTGTCACACAGATTCCTGTAAATTTCACCCACAACAGTCCACATATCGATTAAAGGATACCTGATCCGGCACACTGTATCTGACAGGGATTTTACAATGTCAAATAGTGCCAAAGTACCATTATAAAACGTTATAGTGCTGTAAAACCTTTTGATAACAGTGTCATCAAGTGTGAAACAAACAAGAGAACATGACAGAAGCATCTACGTGTTTTGGCCTGTTATTTCATGTCTGACCCTGAATAACATCATTAAACTTTTCCGCGTATGTAAGCGATGTTTACGAAATAATTTACATTTAAATTTAAATAATATCTTTTTTAAGTTCAATTATTTAATTAAAAGTAACGTAAAGTGAGACGCCACATCCGATCACCCTCACAGCTATTCTGAATGAGACAAAAATACCATCACGTGCAACAACACCACTGCACGGACCCTGATGTCCACAAATAAAACGAGGGTACCAGAATAACATACGCCCTAATAAACCATTATTAACACATGAGGACTGTAGTCCTTATATGCACCGTATATTCCAGCACATTCACGCATTCTACATCATTATGTGATGACTGTCTGGACAACAAGGGGGCTGTCTCTCACCTGCGATCCTGAGCACGGCTCTCTCCGCTGGATCCAGCACGGATCCACCCTGGATTTTCCTCTTAGATCTCTCATGTCTGGGCAGGTTCCAGGGTAAAGTGTCCCCGGGTGCCGGTGATGCCGATCCAGATTTAACACTGTAATCATCCTCGTCCGAGAAATCCGCCGAGGAAGACATGGAGCAGTGTAGGGAAGGGTTCCCCGAACTGGAGCTCTGGGAGACAAAAGAAAACGGGGATAAAAAAAAAAACAATGCTATTCTTGATCTCACACACACACACAACCAAAATGAATGAGAACACATCACAGCAACGCTGGCGGCGAATAACACGCATATATCACATTATTTCTCACCATCGCGGGTCAAAGTGCGTAATGTGAGCGCATGTTAGGTGTGAGCAGTCACCCTGATATCAGCCACCAGCTCGCAATGATCCATAACAAAAGATTAAGCCAAATGAAGGCAATGTGAAATCGATAGTATCTGGCTCCCCCGCCAGGTCAACAATAAGACTTACCACTGTATACATGGAGACCTGTCAGCTGAGGGATAAAAAAAAAACAATCCTGTTTGCTCGTTATTAGCTTCCACCCTTCAGTCACACATTTCTTGCGTCAATTTCAAAGGGTGCCACGCCCTTTGAAGGATGCTCCGGCCACGAGTTTATCCCTTTCCGAGCATTAAGGATGCGAGGTGATGTCAGATCTCCAGAGGGCTTGATGGGATGGTACGCTGTGTGCTGTCGAGGCAGAGGTGGACTGTGATGGGAGAGCAGACTGCATGCGTCTCCGCGTCATACCCGGTAGCCAACAACAGCATCAGCTCCGACAGCGACGGTGGTGTTAGAGCGCCATCCCTGCACAAAAGGTGCTGGGTGGCAACAAATACCTCAAAAGCGGGGATAACAAGAGAACACTGGCTCCCACAGACTCTCATGGCAATGATCCCACAACACATGCACACTAGATCACCCTGCTGAGAGGACTTTGTACACAATTACACAACTGCCTACGCTGTAGATAGGGTGTTAACCACAGAGGGTACAATGAGAGCATTCACATCCATTGTGCTTATTACCTGGGAGGATGGAGAGGACCCATAGGTGCACAGAAAAGTATTGCTCTTTGTTGTCAGTTTAAATTTGAACCAGGCTAAACCTATTCAGCCAGAAAAAAAATCTATAAAAGCATCTTTGCCAGGATTATCTCTGATTTCCTGAACCTTTGCAGACATTTTCTTAATCTAACTAAAACTGCTAATAGAGACAGTTATGGATGTTGCAATTTCCTGCTGCACTCTGACACACCTGAGATTGAGCAACAGAAGAACAAATGCTGGTTAAGACGTGTTGACATTACCTGATGGAAGCAGAAAAGGGAAAAAAGGTGTGGCTACATAAAATACCTGTATGATGAGGCTTAAGTTACTTGATGATAAAACAGTACTTAAAGGGGAAATGCAACCTCAAACAGACCTGCTGTGATCCTGAAGAGTTCAGTAAAGATTTGTCAACATTTTAGAGGGAGTCTCTGCTCTTAAAGGAGCAAGAAAGACATGATTGGCCTAGTATTATCACAAGGTCAACCTGGAGCCGCTGTAAATATGGAGAACTAACTTTGAGGTCTCTGACAGTGTTTTTACACAGATACAGACATGATTTCTGGTTTAAAATAGTTGTTATGGGAATCTATTCTTAGCGCTGGGTCGGTGTTAAATAAGCAGAGCTGATAAAAATAACATGCTGTTAATATTAGCAGCCTTTTCATCATTGCATCACTTTTCATCAGGATAAAACTCAGTGCTGAAAAGGCAGCTTAGTGTTGCAGTTTTTATCAGCATAAATCCTCTCACTAAAAGGGGAAAAAAGATCCATGAAACGAGGAAAGTTAAAGCTCAATATTATGAAATAATTATTAGTTGGGCTGCTATAGGAATAAGTATATGTCATCCTGAGTCAGTCTTAACCACTCTCTTTCATGTAAGGAGCAAACTGCACAGGGGATAAGAATAGATTGGAGGTCCTTCCCACATCATAGGTTTATCCTCTCCATTCACTCTTTATTAATACCCAATATTCTTGGCTTGGGAGCTGTTACTGTTAAAAAAAAAAAAATCTTTATTTCTTGTTTAAAACGCCTTCTTCTGTCAGTAAAATGTGCAGTTACTGTAAAAGTGAGAGAGGACCACACATCAAGATGCATGTATATAATATTGCTTTCAAAACCAGATTCATGTGGGCATTCAGTACTTATGATGCCAAATGCTTCCATCTTTCTTGTTGTGGTGTTCATACAATAAAAACAGCAGTTACTTGGTAACCTGTTAATAGAATCTGTGAAGTCATTAGTTCCCTTAGTTTAGAGATTTTCTGTTAAAAACACACAAAAGCATGGCTTCACAAATACCAGGCATACATTCTGGATTATTCATTTTGCACAGTTTAGTGTCAGCTGTTCATGCAAAAATATTAAGGATGCATTGTGAGCAGATATAGGCCTGAACTAGTTTATGTTGATCTATTACATATTAAAGACTACTCCCTAATAGGAGATTTCGAAGGTGAAATAATTTAATAAGCCTCCAAATTTGTAAAGTCTGTCTGCCTTTTGTGTTATTACAATGGCAGTATTATCAAAAACAGGTTGTCTTTTGCTCACTCAGCTGCATACCAAACACTGTATCAATAAAATTTGAAACACTGAGTGTATTTTCTTTTATCCATGCCGACAAAATATGATTTAGAGGTATCAGAAACAATATGTAACATATTGATATAACTCTGTGGCTCTGGTCAAGTTGATATGTAGTTGTTTTTCATGCTTGTCAATAAGAAAAAAACAATAAACTGTGTCTGTTATCTACGTTATTGCAACACAGCTAATGGAGGCAGGAAGTTGCAATAGCTCAGCAAAGATCAATTGATTCCTGTGAACATAGTCAATCTCAATATCAGTGTCATGTCAGGTCTTGTACTACATTTTGTATTTTATACAGCAGTAACAGTGACAGCCAGAGACATTTTCAGTAGGGATAGAAGTTGCCAAAGATCATCCAGGGACTTGGGGATTTGATTAATATGATACTGTGTCTCTTCAGCTCTATGTTCCTGCAGTCTTATGTTCCCCTCCATTAAAAAAAATCAATATATAGGTTTTAAACTGATAAAAAAAAATACTGTAGGATGTTGAGCACACTGTCATTTTGAAGCAGTGCTGTGTGCTAATTCGAGAGGTAAAATAAAGATGCAGAAATGAGAAGCTGAAGGAACATGTAGTGTCTAAAACAGTCAACAAAGAGCTTAGCAGTTAATCCATATGAAGACATATATTATGTTCCCATGCCAAAATGGTAAATTGTTAACAGATTTAGAATGGATTAGAAACAACATGTAGCAGCGTGCCAAGACAAACTGAATATAAATCATTGAACCTGTTAAAAATGAGAGATCATCGTTTAAAATTCAAACTCAAAATCAGTCATTAACAGCAAAGTAGTGTGAAAGATGCACAGATTAATGATTTTTTAAATAAGTTAAACGCTCTGTGATTTGTGTGTGTAAGATATTTATTACAGCTTTTTTTTTTTTAACATCGAGGCTGCAGCACCTTTTGAAATGTTAATGTAGAAAAACTAGTGGAGCACTGTGGTCCACTTAAAATAGATTTTAATATCAGAGGAGTTCATTGTTTCCTTTGTTCATCAACAAATTGTCCTTATAAGACAAATTTTGTATTAGCTTAACATAGTTTAATTGATTCTGTTTAACTAATCAAGGCAAAATTAGATCAGTTGGGCTAATATCTGCTGTTAAGGGTCCGTGGTGAGCAGATCCTACCTTCTTTTGTGCTCAACCTGTAGGTGAGTGTATGATCACATGTGAATGCATTTGTAGTCCATATTTGTCATCTAATGATCAATAAACAAACAATACAACCTGGAACAATACAAGGTAACAAGACAGTAACTTTTCATTTCATGAGACTGATCAAGAGACCATGCTTCAGCAGCACGCCCTGGGTTCAAGCCCTGTAGATAAACATTTGCCCTGTGTGACTGAATCCTTACCAGGTAGATAGGCACCCTTGTGTCCCTGTGGAGGGAAGAAAGTATCACCTTATCATCAGTATTAATCATGACTACAGCTAAATGGAATACCTACAGGTTTGCGTGTAGGGGTGACTTGTACAGACTGGTAAAATTCAGGCAGAACTCTCTTCTTCACTTTGCGTTTTCTTAGAGTGGATGATGAATCTGGATCGCTCTCAGGAACCTCAACCAGATTGGGCTTTTCCTCTGCTGCTCGAGCATGTATGCTCCTTCTTGCGTGACGTGGACTGTGTCTGAAGCCCTGTGAAACATGAATAAATGTCAAGCAAGCTGACAGCAGATTCAGGCAGTAGCAGATTTAGCAGGAGGAATGAAAAAAAAAGCTTTGTCATCATATCAATTTTATTGGATTTGGGGGGTTTTAAGCTGGGGAGGCGCTGTTGTGTTTTGCTGACCTATATAGGTGAACATGTGGATTTCAAAATCTACGAGACCAAACAAAGAGGGTGACCGAGTTTGAGAGATGATACAGCAACTCAAAATCATTGCACTAGAAGAAAAGCAAACCTTGCGCTGTAGGATTTTTCCACCTTCTTTAGTCTCTATCAAGGAGTTTTTTCAGCCATTTATTGTTGGACTGGATTTGTTTTAAAGTATAGGAAGACTGCTGTTCAACATTAAAGCTGTAGTGTCCTTGAAAATGATATTGAATCCCTACCAGCTACAGTGCTGAGCTGCCTGATGGGGATTCAGTGTCCTGTCGTTCAATAACATAACCTGCTATGAGAGGCAAACAAGAGACTGTCTGCTTTTCTTTTGGAGATTCAAAACTATGGAGACTCACAAAAGCTAAAAGGAATGAAATGTAATTAGTCTACAGTACATGCACATTACTACAGCCTAGTTCAATCTTACAGCATGATTAAGCAACAATGTTAGAAAGAGAAATATATTTAGCTACTTATAACTTATAGAGTATTGACTTATTTTAACTTTTGGACAAAATGATTTTATTTATAAACACCAGAGAATGAAATAAAATGCAATCTAACAATAAAATGTGACATTCTCCAAAAATTGCGCAAAAACATGATGTATTAGAAATAGACCTACTTTTCACCAACCTTTGTTGATGGTGGTGGTTTTTACATTGTTTTCATGCATTTTGTTTCATTTCAAAAGCGTTTTTAAAACGTTGAAAACAAAGTCCGTAAAACGGAAACAGACTGAAGCTCTGCTGGACGCTTTAAACATGATGACACAGCTCATAAATTATAGAGGTTTCTTACGATTCTTCGGACTTCACTTTTAATTCATGCATGTCTGAGAATACAGAGTAATAAGCTTTAACCTTCTTCAAAGAATGAAACTGCAAAATCACCTACATTATTTATTGATGACACATGCGCACTGCGCACAATATGGTCCTTAAAATAGTCATGCAGTCCTCTATAATAAAGTCAAGGAAATAGGATTTTGGGTGAAGCATTTGTCAAATTATAGGCCTACTTGGAAAAATCCGAAGGGCTGCATAAAGCTTGCACACATTTAACTCCTGGTTGATCCTTCTGTTAGATATTACTGACTGACTCAAACCCATAATGAAAAAAGTTCATCCTACCTCTGATCGAAAATGATGCGTTCGGAGGCCAACTACAGGACAGATAACAGATGTTAGAATGAGATATTAGGATCTAACATTTATTGGTAAGCATGACATGTCAAATATCAGCTGTTTATCCATTTAAAAGACTAATAATAATATAATTCAGGCTGCACTCAGCCTGATTTGTCTTTACACACATTAACACCTTCATGAGTCAAGTGTTAGTTTCTTCTTACAGCCCATACTGCAGATGTGCTGACTTTATTTCTAGCTAAAACAAATAAAAACAGACTATGAATAACATGCAGTATACAGACATGAGCTGACAGGATGAGGAGAGGCGGCTGGCCTGCGCTACTCACCGCGGCTCTTGGAGCGTCCAGAGAGCACAGATTTCATAGGATGCTTTCCATTACGAAGCCTGCGATGCCAGCAGCAAAAAAACAAAATTGTCGCAATAGTCCCGAGCAAAAGCAACAATAATAGCAGCACACATTGAATACTGTACGGCTTTAACAGCACCAAAAACGCCGCAGCGATCATCATAGAGCGATATGTAGGACAGTTTCCCGCAGCCGCAGACAGCTGGCTCCTCTCCCGCAGTTACACCGCTGAGAGCTCAAGATGCGAATAAAGACAGTGGCTGACATACGTGAATCGTTGCAGAACTGCCACGTTTAAGCCTCTGGGTACAAAGTGGACAGCCCAGACTATTTCTATCATTGTTGTGAGGTATAATGCATGACTCAGCAGACACGCAAGTTTTATTTATTTATTTCTTTTTCCTAACAGGGGCAGGGAGAGTCAGCAGATTCATCTGAGCATCGCAGTAATCTGCTGCGGAGTCTGCTGCCTCAACGAATGGTGGTGTAATAGTAACAGTAGTATAAAGGAGTCATACAGGCTATGATGTTATTTTACATTTGTATCCAATGATATCCATGCAATGTTACTTTAACATTATTAGTGATACAACATATCGATCTGTTATAGGTTATTAAAGGTAATAGGCTATTTTGCTGTATACTTACTTGTTAGGTGGCTCTTTTACTGACAGGCATTGAAATGAGACATCATGCACAGACATGTTCAGGAGTAAACAACCTCAAACCTAATCCAACCATGATTACGTAATTTTGGATGTACTGATATCATTCAGAGCTTTTCTTGAGTCAGATGAAAGAAGAGTCACGCAAGGCAATATGAGGAAAGAAAGGGGTTTTATTTGAAACTTTACAAGGTAACATAGGACAAAAAAAATCTCACAGAAATAAAGCTTGTCAAACCATATGATCACATCTGTATGCACCTATACACTACATTCTTAATCTTGGGATGTATACTGTGTACTTTATCTGAAAAGGAAAAGAACCTACATGATTAATACCCCATACAGTGCTCATAGAAGCAATAGCCAGTTATTGTAAGTGCATGTCAAAAAGTGTCAATTTATGCTGTAAATCTATATAGCATATATTGCATGTGTCACTATGTATTTTTACATGATGGATAAATAGTTATTTTATGTCATATATAAATTAAATGAAGGTTTTTGTTATGGTAAGGAAGGCTACTCTAAAATACCATATATTCAGTACAATTAATGCACATAAAGTATATTTTCATACAAACAGTAAACAAATACTATGTATGTATCTTAGTATGAATACTTACAGTCTATGTGGTAGACCTATTATTCATATATGTCAACAAATTTTCAGTTAAGGAATATATATAGTAATTAAATTCCAACTTTTACACTACACAAATAATTGCCATTTATGGTTTTGAGTATGTCAACATATGTAGGCCTACTTATGTGCAAAAAATATAGAAATGTTTACTTTACATGTCAACATATGTTAATGAAAGAGATGTATGTTTATAGCCATTGCAATAAATGTAAAATAAGCTTGCATAAATGGTATTTGTATACTCACATCTCCAGAGGCAATCCGCTACATGCATGGGGTTGAAATGTTTGGCACCAATGCCCCCTTGAAGAAGCTGTTGCCCTGGGTTGTACACTAGTCATTTCTGAATCTTCCTGTGTACACACTGGTTACAACCCATAGTCCAAAACTAAAAAAATTACATATACCTATGAATGTTTTGACTAAAGTATATATTTACAGCATATATCCATATAAGAACAATACATTAAACATTTTTGCACATATAGTGATTACTCCAGCATGTTCACACATTTTTGTTGTGTTTTTGTGTTATATTCTGTGCATATAACTGTACATTGTCATCATGTCAATGTCACGTATGCATTTACCAATAATTTCAAATATGCAACAAATGATTGCACTTTCCCATATTATAGCTGATAACGTTGATAAATATGCATGTCCTTTCTAATGCATACATATTCTGCCTTCCACATGAGTAGCAGAGCCCCCCCTGTGCACGCCACAGCTGCTGTTTACTCATCTTGGTATGAATAATTCAACAAGCATATCTGTGAACTTGTAAGTTATAATCAATTCATCTTGTGAATGATGGGAATCATCATATAAGTATACATATGAATCCGACTGAGGAAATAGCGATGGAGTGATAGTTTCACATTTTCAACCCGTGGAGAGTGAGCAGAGCAGACGGGCGGAGTTCATTCTAGTTCTCTCCCAACAGCGATAAACTCCGCACCGGCGGCACACTCCGCGTGAAAAAGGAGCGCTTCAGATTTGCACATGACGTTGCAGACGTTTCGGGATGCCGTAGCTAAAAACAGGAAAGAGCAGAAGTCAACTGAGGGGTGAAGAACGAGCAGGTAATATGACGCTCAGCTTCATTCGTGTGTTGACTCCAACCCTACGTGATTGACAGCAAACCATGCCCAACGTAAAGCGTATTTACATTGCATTCGTTTCGCGACTAATGCCCGTTGCACCCGCAAACACAGAGCTAGTTAGCTTAACGTTACTTTTAGCTTGAGGTTAAGGGGTGTGTCTTGGACTGCAACCCAAGCGAAGCAACATGTTCACGATTTTGGTGCTAATTAAGTTGCATTACGGACAACGGTTGATGTTACGAACCCATCTGATGGCTGGTGAACTTCTCAGTGACAAACTGGGAGACTTCTGGTCTATGTCAAGTTTGTTTAAAGTACCTAAAATACAATTTAAACCAGCGGACTGCAGGCAAGTGCCTTTTACAAAATAACCCAAAATCTCTGTATGGCGCGTAAATCAGTTTCTTCTTCGCTCAACTATTAAAGCTCTGCTCCGCCGCTCAGTGCTGCCACCGGTGGACGGGAGCTATACTGCAGCAACACAACAGTGCTAAAGCATAGTTCACTGCAATCCAACTTCCACCCATCGGTGGCAGCACAGAGGAGAGGCTCTCTGGTAGGTGAGCGATGAAGAAATTATACTTTGCATGGTTTGCATTGAGTTTAGTGGGTTTGAGTTGAACTCCACCGGAGAGTAAGTCGTGTTTTTGTTGCTTTAGACACGCCTGGCATCGACGTGAATGCTGCTGAACAGTTTGTAAATATTTCAGCTGCTCTCCGATGTGTTTTACAACATTTTAACGTTAGTCCGTTATGAAACTTTACCAACGTTAGCACCGAGTATATGAGAGCTGTACGAGGAGAGCTACTCAAGCCGATATATCACAGTAACTGTCTCATTTTTATTGATATATTACAACTACTGTAACTAAATAATAATGAGCAGTTTGCGTGCTGTTAGTTAGCTAACAGCTGAACCATCATTTCACACGTAAGAGACGTATTGAAGAAACGGTTACGGTTGTTAATTTCTTAATTTCGACTAATCTCGAGTTAGCAGGCCTAAAGCTAAAGTTAAAATTGGAGGCGCTTTACAGTTAAGGCACATGTCTGTCTGGTGTATGTTTACTGGTGCACACCCCCTCCCCTACATGAATGTTCAAAGTTAGAGCTGCAGCTGCAAAAGTTACATTAGCTTGTTGTTTTTCCTCAGATAAATGTCTTCTCCAATTCAAGCAGACGAAGATGAGGTGGAGGAAGAAGTGGAATTTGTATCAGTAAGTCATGTGTAGGCTTATATATCTATTAAAAAATCAATAGGTTCAAAGGATAAGATAACCAGTACACACAGCATTGTCAATGACACTGCTTACTTTATCCTTTGGTATTGACTGGACTCTGGTTATTCAATGCATTAACATCTTGACCAAGAATCAGACTGAGTTGCCATTTAGATTCACTTCAGTCATAAGTATATAAATTTTGTATCACTACGCAAGCAGCATCCCCAAGAAAAATCTATATTTTAGAGGGTCTTCATATACTACTCTGCCAAAGCTAGAAAATGGTGTGTCGAATAGCTATGGATTATTTTTCATCACTGTTTCAATTGGTATATTAAAATTAAGTAATCACTTTTTAAAGGTTATGCAGGAATTGCAATCTTTTATAACACTAATGACACGATGTCTTGTACAGGAGGCTCCTCTCAGACCAGTATTGGACTGTATTGATCTGCTGAGCGATAGTGAGGATGAGGGATGTTCATCATATGCAGACACGGTGAGAGGCTAAACAGAGCAGCACTAACTAGTAATCCTATAAATTTCTAATTTCTGTTAGATAAAATGGATACTTGTCTAGAATTTTCATAAATTGCTGTGATTTTTCTTTTCCCGTAGCTGGAAGATAAAATCGACCGACATAAAGCGCATGTTACATCTACTCTGGATAGACTCGCACAGCAGGTGGCCCAAGAGAAACGGGCAAGAGAAGACAAATGTAAAGCTTTCAAGGTAAGTTAACTTTAATTAAAATGACCCTCTTTCGTTTTGTTGCTTGTCAGACTTTCATTCCTATTTCACTTAGTGCCAGTATCATCTGTAATCTTTCTCATTAGTCTCCATTTACAAGCAAAATGACTTGTGCTTCCTCCCAAGGGCACTTTTTGTTACACTAAATAATACTAAACTTAATTGTCTGTCACATAGTAACAGAAATTCCTCTTTGACACGGCTCAATCAAAAACAACGGTAGACAAATGTAACATAAACAAAGTAGAAACAGTAAAACATCACAGTAAAACTATGTTATGAATGTTTACATGCTAACAGTACTGTTAAAGGACGAGTTTAGATATGAATATCTATGTGCAAAAAAAGTTGTGATGCATATTTGATAGTTCTGACTAAATATAAAATATATTTGGTAGTGAGACACACTTCATTCTAATAGTGTTTCTATTGAAACACTCACATTTATGCATCTATAACAGCAAAGGAAAATAGACAATTCCTCATCTATTCTGTGGAATTTCTAGCCTACCTTGACTCAAAACTATACAGTAACATGAGTAGTATAGATAAAGTATGGTGTGACAATAATGTGATAATTGATACGCTTAAACTAGAGACAGAGCGCAAAATGTCATTGAAAACTACGCCCACCAGAGTGGAAAACAGTCAGCGTCATAATATGCAACCAAGGACTGCAACGTTAACAGAATGTCTGTATCTAGCTAAAACATTAGATTTCAGCATGCCAGAGGACTATTTTAGCACCATATGTCTACCAGAGAGGAAAAGTTATATTGACAATGATAAACTCAATATTGTCTGTCTGTCTGTCTCAGTGTCCCTTCTCCTTACCTTGCTTTTCTTGGAGAAATAATCCCACTGAATGGTAAACTCAAACATAATACTGCATAGCTTACTGATTTATCCACAATCCACTATAACACAAGTTGAATACTGTCAAAATGCTTTAGCTGAACTTACAGAAATATAGTTAGCCTAAAACTGACATTTGGATGTTTGACTTACCAGTGACAAAATGCTGGCTGCACATATAGGGATCCCGAGTGTCAGGATCCCAGTTTTCCCATTCGTCCTGCAGATGCCTCACATCGTATTGCCTGTATCCACTTATGCCTTCTTAAAGGCTCAGTTTTCCGGTTCGGTAGCTTATAAAAACTTAGTTATGGGTTCTTTACCCTGTTGGTAGTGCATCCCACCACACAGCAGCTTTTAGGCATTTTTCTGTTATTTGCTAGCAGACTTAATTGGACTTAATTGCACTCTGTCTCTATCATATACTTTGCAAAAATTTAGTTGGTATTCATTCATAGCAGAAAAATCCAAAGGATGCTGGTACAATCTCATCTTTGAACAGCTGTTAATGGAGATTTTTTCTTTTTCTTTTCTTTTTTTTTTTTCAAATTTAGGGATAACATTCCAACACAACGCTCAGGAGGAATTTTCTTTGTGTATTGTGTTGGTATGCACAGATGCACACAGTATATGTGGGGTCAGTTAAGGTCATTTGTAGCAGCAACAGTGCCACCCTGTGGGCAGAATGGAAATAACTGTAGCAACTTATTAAAATGAGTAGTGACTCAACACAACAACATAATACTGTTCATCATTTAGGAAATTAACATTATTACCGTCTGTTGGTTTCCACTCACATCTAGCTTACCTTTTTGTAATTAATTGCGAGGCAGGTTTAAAAATTATGGTTTAAAGATTATTTTCTATTATTGTTGATCTCTTCATGTCTCTCTTTCAGGAGAAACAAATCTTACAAAAAGCACATGGACAGCAGGAGCTGGCTTTCAGTTCCACAAATGGAAGCCATCAGGAAGCAAAGCGTTGTGTAGATATGTGGTTAAAGATGCCAGGTACGTTTGTAATATGAATTAGAAGTCAGTTGTATTATAACACTCACATGTTAAACCTGCAATGATTGAGTTCAATCAAGTGTTGTTCTGTTGTATGTATTGCCCCTGTACTATAACTTTTTTGGGGGGTGGGGGGGTTGTCAGCTGACTGACTGTGCAACTTATTGTACTTTGTCTCTATGTTTACTGAGGTCTTAAACCTGGAGTGATCAGTGCTGGTTCTGGACGGAGACACAGACCTGCTCCTTTCCCCCTAAATACTTCAACTAAACACACTTGTCCAGTTATCAACTGTGGTCGAGTGTATGACCATGCGTCTCTCCTCGACGGTCACTTAAAAAGGTAATTCTTTTCTGTTCATGTCCAGTGCAAGTGTAGTGCTTTAAACCATTTTCCTGAGCACCAATGGGCATATTTTTCAGTAAAATATATATCATGTGTTTAGATTTGACCACTCCCCTTGCGATCCAACCGTCAATCTTAAAGGAAGTCCATCTGAGCTCTTTGCCTGTGAGGCCTGTGGTCAGTATTTTCAGACTAAAGAAGCGTGGAGGAAACATCTTGAATCTAAGGTTTTTGCCCTTTTCCAACTGTTTAATTAAATAGTCCTGCTCTTTTAATATTTCATTAATTAGTTGATTTATTTGTGAAGAGAAACGTTTTGCATCATGTTGTTTCGATTCCTAGGTGTCCTCATCTAGTGCTGAGGGTCACAGCATCACACAGACCTATCAGCGGATTGTGTGTTTCGCCTGTCCTGCATGCTACCTCCTCTTCAACCTCCGGGATGAGTGTCTTCAGCACATGTCAGCCAAAAACCACTTCACAGAGTCGCTCACAATGAGTGGTAAGGATTATTGCAACTGAACTGTGCCTTGTCTGTTGATTATACATTTCAGACCATAATGACATCTGAATAATGTCATATTTTTTGTATGAGGGGAATATTTTGTGTGGTTATGTACACATTTTCATCAGAACCTCACTTACCCGAATCTCCAAAATTAATGTTCATAGAGAAGTGAAAATGTTGTTATTAACCATCAATATTTAACAATTTTCTAATTAATTTGTGTAATTATACAAATTTCTTGTGCAGGAGACTCCTTACTGTAGTATGAACACTTTAATACCCAAACTTGTCCAAAAAGTGACAACAACCTGTCCCTGAAGGAGCTGGATATGTAGGTTTCCTGTGCATATTAGATAGGGGAAATATTCTAAATAACTTGGTTGTCATTTTAGGGTTATTATACATAAGGCTGTCTTAAAGAAAGTGCTGATTAGGTGTTGTATTGACATAATTGAGATTACTTTTCTACTTTTCTCTTCTTGTAAAGAACCCAGAGGAAGAGCACTGCCAGTTCCCGTCCCACAACGTGCTAAGAATCGTCTCATCACTTTGTGCAAGGATACAGCGTTCAATGTCCGGTGCTCTTTATGTCACAAAGTACTTACCTCACATCAGGCTGCTCAAGCTCACTTTAAGTAAGTTTCATTATGACTGCTCTGCAATTAATGTATTAATATATATTGATATTACTGCTGATGCTGCTTTTGTTCAAATTTTCATGGAACTGGTTTTTCCTTTCTTTTCTCCTTCAGTGTGCACTGCAGACAGGGCTGTGCGGTAGCCAAGGCTGATAAAACCATAGTGCAGGTAATGAAACAGCTGCAAGTGCGAGGGCAGTGCTCCCTCTGCTGTAAAATCTTCCTCAGCCAAGCTGAAATGGAGAAACACAAAGAATCGACCCAGCATGACGTGGAGGTCAACAAAACAATGGTGAGAGCACTTCTTCAGTTCTGCAGGTTTAGTGAAATTCAACGCACCCAGAGGGCTAAAGAGACTCAGGAGAAGAGGCAGTCCGCTGGCTTTGAAACAGCTTTTCAAAAGAGAAACAAGAAGAGGAGTGAGTTTGAAGAATTTCCAGCCAAACGGCAGAGACTAGGTTTGAACGGCATCACCAGCAGAAACTCAACAACAGCATGGTACTGCGAGTGTGGTCTGCAGTTCTCAGAGGAAGCCACAGCCAGCAAGCATCTCTTGGCCGTGAACCAGATTTTCCATCAGTGCGGTGTGTGCGGCAAACACATGGGAGAGTCTTCAATTACCCGCCTGCATATGAGTCGCTTTCACGGGGGGGCTCATCTGTCCAACTTCCTTTTCTACTGCCGCAAGTGCAAAGTGGAAATGCCTCGTTACGAAGATATCCTCTCGCACGTGTCGCAAGTGCACAGCGGACACACCTTCTTCACCGAACAAGAAGTTCCCGAGGAGCTCACCACCGTCATCGACGACAAGCCGTCCACCAGCGGCGAAGTCACCCTGCACTCATCCTCTAAGACAACGGTTCAACCTGACACAGTAGAGGCACGTCCCTCAACAGCAGCTAAGACTTGGATGTGCAGGATGTGCGAGGACATCTTTGACTCGGAAGCAGCCGTCCGGAAACACTGCAGAGACGTGAGCAGTCACAGCTTTCAGAGATTCATCTGCGGCCACTGCCCACAGAAGTTCTTTAAAGAGTCCACCGTACGCAGACATTGTACGAATGAACACGACGGGCAGATAAAGAGCTCCCACTTCTGCGGCCTCTGCGACAGCATGCAGTTCGAATCGGAAGGTGAGTTCTTGGAGCACTACAAGAGTCTTCACAGTAAGGACTACTACTGCATGGATGACGCCGAAGTCGTTCAGCCTACTGTCGCTGAAAGCAGCAGTCAGCCTACTTGCTCGTGCCCATGCATGGGTTCAGAGAAGAGCAAAGAAGAAATGAAAGCTATGTATACACAGTGTATGAGGAATCTGGCCGCTGATGGAAGATGTCAGTATGTGTGCGCTCCTTGTAGTCTATCTGTGCCCTCCTACGCGCAGATGAAGACTCACGTCCACACAAAACACACAGCCTTAAACCTGGACAAGACCTTCGATGTAGAATGCAAAACTTGCCAGGAGAGTTTTACAGACGTTCCAAGTTTCCATAAACACTATCACTCCCGACACTGTACGCTGGAACCTTGCATGAGCTCCAGGACCTGCAGGAAAGACATGAAAGCAGAACCCACTGCTGTCAAAATACTCAACGCTGTGGAGATCAAACCAGAAACTAATGGTAAATCAGTTCAAATCTTGACATTTATTATCTACTTTCGCTTGCAGCATTTAATTCTGTTTTCACATTGTTATTGCAGAGATTGAAGACGAAACACTGGTGAAGTTTTTGAACATGGAGCAGGAAGAGAAAGAGAGTGAAGCCAATGAAAGTAGGCTATATTCTGTATATAGCCCTCGTGTAACTTGCGCCTTGTAGAAAAATAGATACTGTAGTTTTTACAGGTACTATATTAAATTTTAGTCTGTGTGTTTTCATTCTTTTTTTTTAAAGCTGGAAAATTGATGCCATCTGGAAAATTGTAATCATTTTGTCAAAGACTAATCTGCTTAATTGTCAGTAAAATTAAAACTTGGCATACTGTAGAGCTGTAATTTGATTGTTTATGAAATACGTTCTATAAACAGTACAAAAAATAGTATTTAATATGTTTGAGTGTCTAATTATCTTATTGCTTATTACTAATTTTAATGAACCAGCTCTTCATTCATTATTCCATTACAGATGAGTCTAATGACGAGATGGATCAGGCACTGGCTGTGAGTGCAGAGGAAAGAGAGTCAGCAGGTATGTGTGTATGTGGATGCACATGTAGTTAAGGTCAGCAGCTAGAAGAGTGATTGCATTTTCACAATGTATGCAGTATTTTAAAGATGGTCTAGTTTGTTCCCAGAGGTAATGTTGACTGTGCGCCTGTGCTGTGTTCTTCTCTCCTTTGCTGAATCTTTATCCATTTGTGTATTTTTTTACTGACAGTGAAGTATTCTGCAGTAATTGAGTCTGATAAACATTCACTGTGTGTGTTTAGTCTTGGTAGTTGGGTGGCTGTTATGAAGTTTTCAAAGCAACTGTTGAGTTTCCCACAAAAGCACAATATTTGAAACAGAGTTGGTTCCATGCAAATAAAGAATGTCTGTCACGTTTTGCTTTGCAGGTAACAAAAAATAAAGATGAAAATGTGTTTTAAGATGAGGTTAGATTTGGAGATAATGCTAATGAATAATAAAATTAAAGACAGTAGGTTTGTTTGCAGTGACAATATATACCTGGATATTAAAGCTGTAAGATAACGTAACTGAAGATGTTAGAGGGGATTTAATTGTGCTTTATAAGATGGATCAAAAGTAATAAAATAAAAAATCAAATGTGAACAAATGGATAAAAACTAACACATAGATTATATATATATATTATATAAGTTAGTATAAGTTGTCTCCTAGTATGCATTTGATTGTCTTGCAGTTTGCAGTGTAAGCTGGATCCTAATATTCCCTTTTTCATCATTTACAGAGTTGGAAGAAGCTCTTAAAAGAAGCCTTTTGGAATTCTGAGGATATGAAAAGATTGTTTTTTTGTTGTTTTTTTTGTGACACAGTGTTCATCAGATATTAATAGTAAGATTTATGTTGAGAATATGTTAAATAAATGTTACTCGTTATTTTACTTCTTTTGCTGTGATTTTAATCATTTTAAAATCAACACAGGAGATCACCACTGGTCAGAGTCGGAAGTTCTCATGTTTTGGAAGGCTAGTTTGTGGCTGTTGCTTACACACTGTCCTCTCTTGTGAAGACTCGACACTTCAGTGTGTCGACACATGTGCTATAGATGGCACTGATGACACTGCAAGATGCCGTAGCTGAACTAGTGACACCACGCTGCTAACTGCGTCTCCGGTTACCTTCTCTGTTCCATTGCAGACTTGAAATCCAATGTATTGTACGCACCTTAAGGAGTAGTTCTAACTATGTGGCCCAAGGAAAGTTTCAGTGTTTGCTGGACTGCTGCAATCCCAGTCCTCAACTGTATATGATGGAATATTCAACCGTTTCCCTAAAATGAAAACCATAAAGTGTTAATTGTGTTGTTCAGGACTCGACAGTATCAAAAGGGACATTATTGATCTGTGCTACAGAAATATGGTATAACACCTTGGAGCTCAGAGTACACAGCACACTTACACTCATCTGGATGAAAATAAAAGAAACTAAAGAGACATTCTACCGGGGGTCTGCTTTGTGCTTTTTACACCAAACTGATTTTGTGAACTGGCTTGGATATAAACAGTTATCCAACTGAAGTCATGTCTAATTACAGCTACAATACTGGCAACACCTCTGTTAGTTTCCTCATGTTGCTTTGAAAACATTAGCAGGTGACTGACAGATTCCAGTGGGTACTGCAAATTGGCATTCAATTATTTTGTGTGTGTTTCTGCCTTTGTAACAGATATATTATAACCTTCAGCAGGTTGAATAGAGCATGGAAGTTGGATCTGGAAACATTTATAATAATTTACTCTTTGGTAGAGGCACTCTAGCATTTTAAGAGCAAGAGTTTTGAGCCCTATCACTAGGCCAGCCATTTAATCTAGAGGCACTAAAAAGTTTGACTTTATGAACCCTTTATGAACCCTTGACCCAGCTTTACACTGATGTTTGAACAGGTGCATACATTCTATGTATCCATGAACTCTGTTATGCTGCCGTTATGCCATTGACCTCACATATCTGTTTTTTTCAGGTATCTTTGTCAGGTTCTTTTTTTGCCAACTATATTAAAAATTAAACAAGTCAAAAAGAAAACCCAGCCATCTAAGCCAGGGTTTGTTGAAAATGTAATGAGTGCTAAAATATTTTAGGCTACAAAAGCCTCACCTGCAGATATGTTGAATGTAGTACAATAATAATAAGTGACATGAAGTAAAACTGATATTTGAAGGGCTCAAAATGTGTAGAGAATGAAATTATTCTGGGGATCCACTGGACCTTCTCAGCGACCTCTCTTGGGTCCTCGGACCAGACTTTGGGAACCCATGCTCTAGACTCCTCGGGAAACTTCTGTGAGGACTGAGGAAAGGAAGTTGCAGCCCATGTTTGGAAATGTTCTCCCTGGGGCGCCGCTGCTACAGCCAGAGGGGAGACAGTCACACTGTTGATCGCACAGGATTTCTCTCCGGGACGAGATCTAAACATTAATCCTTCACCAGTATGGCTCAAGCAAAAATACAGTCGAAAATGAACGAACCTCCCTGCAGCAAGTTCAGCAGGACACTGTCCATGGCAGACCGCTCCGGGCGACTGCTTGAGCATTTGGATCAGCTGGAAATAAGGTACAGTAAGGTTACAGGCCTTACCATGTGCGCTACACTGTACATTTTATGATCAGTACATTCAATGGCTGCTCACATTCTTTATGGTAAAGAGAATCTATTTTTAATCGACTAACCAGCTGTTTAATAATCCTAAATAAGAGTGAGAGAAAGTGGTTTCACCCGATTAGAAGGAAGAAAATACATGAAGTGGGTGTAGTTTTGTATCTTATTCATTATGCAGTATTCAACATGTGGATTGAATATGGTTTAGTCAGTTTATTACAACAACTCGTGATTTTTTTTTTGTGAAAGGAAGTGTCTGTAAATGGATGGGAGTGGTCATGTATTGCAGTGGTTCCCCTAAACTGACACAAACGAGACCACGGACCCCCAGTTTGATAAGATTAAGTCCCGTAGCCCCCCATCTGATAAGTTTTCTGCTTTTAGATGTTTTATGATAGAAAGTGTATGAAATCCACAACCACAACAGTCACATTCTGTCATTGTGTTATTATCTTATTGATAGAATTATAGTGAAAATAAATGATTGCTTTGAGAACCACTGATGTTTTGTTGTCTCTGTGTCTGTCAGGGTGGAGTCTTTGCGAGAAGCAGCATCAGCCTTGGAGCAGGAAAGGGAGTGCATCCTGGAAATGATTCAGTCCACTCTAAATAGCCAAGAAATACTCAACATCTGTGCTGGTGAGACAATGTTACTGAGCTTGTAACAGCAAACTTTGTTTCCTGACAATGACTTTACAGAAAAAAGCCACAGTATGTCTGATACATCTGGTTTGTCTGTATAGGAATCAGTGCTGTGTCTTTGTAGCTTTAACATTGTGATCTAGTGAGGTTATTCTCTGAGTGATACGTTGTGGTTGGCTGGTGGTGCTCAAGAAACTCAGGGGATTTGAAAAAGAACCAGGCAACATGATAGTTTTTGTACTCCACCCAGCTGCAAGTTTACAGCAGACTCACAGTATTCATTCTGCCACAGGCAATTTAGTTGTCCTGTATAATATACTGTAGAATAAGATAAAGATATTTAATTAAAATCATCATACAGTCTTTATCTGATTACATGCATCCCAATTTCCTGATTTCGCCATAAATTATCCCTAAAAATAAAACCTTAAAAGTAGGCTGAATTATACATTAATACATAGCCTATGACTATAACAGGTGGTTATAGGTGGTTGGAAAGAACTTGAACACTGTGTACACTTTGTACAGTCCATTACAAAAATTAATATTATGTGTAATGTATCACTTATATAAAAAATATCAATTTTGTAGCAACTGTAGTTTGTGTTGAATGTATTGCTACATTACATTATATTGTAAGGCAATTGTGTTATTTTTCACCTGCTGGACAAAGTAACAAATCTGTAAGTTGACCCAAAATTGCAGATTTAAAATGAAGTTAAATCAATACCTCTGTGACACAGTCGTAAAAATGAACTTTAAAAGCTTCACAAGTGCAGTTTTTATTGCAGGGCTGTTTTATTGGATTACATTGCATTAAATTAGGCTTTATCCTACCTACTCTAGTACCCCACCATGCTTTAGGACAATGCTATTCACCTGAGCTGTGTGTCTTTTGATGGTGGAAGGAAACTGGAGCATAAAGAAGAAACACACACGGAGAACAGAGTCAAAATTCTGCCACTTACAGTAGAGTTTATTAATGTTCTACTGCATTTATGTCATTGAAGATGCAGCATTGATTTCTTTAATTTTTTTTGTATCTTCTAGGAGAGAGAGAAGAGTTAACTTTAACTGCGAACCGTCTAATGGGGCGTACACTGTGTGTGGAGGTCTCTGTTGGTACAATTAGAAACTCCCAGCAGGAGGAGGCTCTGCGCAAGGCCACATCTATGATAGACGAAATTGTTAAGAAGTTAATGGATAACATGGACGGCGCAAGACACCAGCTGCTGGCCCTGCACTCGGCCTGTGTGACCGAGGCACCGCCTGTCCCCATCGACCAGAAGTTTCAGGCCATAGTGATCAGCTGCGCTCTGGAGGACCAGAAGAAGATCAAGCGGAGGCTGGAGACTTTGATGAGGAATGTTGAAAATGCTGAAAAGAACATCAAGATCCTGGATCACCAAAAACTGGAGGACCCAAAAGCCAACGGCAGTCAATAAGACTCATCACAGAAGCATGAAATGCGTCTTAAAAACCACTAAACTCACTAAGAACTGTTCTAATCCTGTACTAACTGAAGAAGGACTCTACATGTTGCAGCAAGACCAGTCCCTATGGGAAGATTACCTTACCTTAGGGTCAAAAATAGAGTAAAGAACAAAAATTCACTGATACTAAATGTGTGGTCACATATGCACAAAGGTGAGACAGAAAAAGATACCGCCACAAAGGTATAGTGCTCATTGGTTGCAGATTTATTAGAGGGCCAGTGCTGACAATCAACTCATAATAAAGTCACTATAATGCATCAATAGATAGTCTACCAAGGTTTACGTAATAAAACAGTGTAAAACCTGACTGAACGTCTGCACTATACACAAATAAAGACAGAATAAGGTCAGGAAATTGGCTCAAACTATTAAGGTTTCTCCAATTTGACACTCAATCCAATGTTTATGTATCTTTTCCTGTTTCACCGTCTCACTTTTTAAATCAGTCACTTAGGATTTTGGATGTGCACACACTACCTCTTTGTGTGAAGGCAACACAAATCACATTAAGCTCTGGATTTCAGCTCGTATTTGCACAAAGCTATTTTTACGACAGATTATGTGAAATAAGTAAATAAAAAACACACTGTGTAACAAGCATTTGGTAGAGAAGTTCGTGAGTAGGTTACGGCCTGTTGCTGTAACATCATAACTTTCACAGCAGCAGATCAGGTTGGTTTTCAGGGGATTTATTGACTTAAGTTTTAAGAGCCTGAAGAAAAGCTTGTTTCTTGGGTTTTTTTTTTTTCTTCACCATCCTCAACCACACACATTCACTCACTGACACACCAACTTACACACAAATACACTATGGTAAATAAAGCAGGTATCTTTATTTATTTATTGCTAGACTGCACTGCACAAACACTGTGGTTGAAAGTTCTGGAAAAAACTAGTAATTAGACCATGAGTTAAGATTTCCTTGTCGAACGACTGTTTCCAAAGTCAAGAATGAACACCAATCTTGGTAAGATAATTACTGTTTATGTGAAGACTGTCATGGGTGAACACAACACTATCTTTTAGAAAGTAGTTTTGAGATTGTATCTGGTCTCTATTAGCATTGTAAACACACTGAACAACTACAGAAAATGTTTTTTAATTCTAGATTGTGGGTAAAGATCATATTAGCAGAAGAGTACTGTCAGTTGAAATCACACGCTGCAAGCCCAAGAAAAAAAGTAAACTTTTATTTCAGATAACCACCAACTTTCTCCCAACCGTAACATATCAGGTGCACAGCTGTGTGGCACACTTCAAGTCATGATATATTTGTAAGTGTTAAAACAAAAATCCAACAATGACTGTTGTTTTTGTCAGAGGCCGAAAGCACACATATGTTGTTTTTTTTTAATGAATGTGTGAAACTAGTTTATGAAGTCATGTGAAAATTAGAAAGTCAATAAGACACAATGATTATTATTACAACACCTGAGTGACAGCACATAAGTATGGTCAGTTTTAACTTATGGTTCTTTAAGATTATATGCCATCTTACTGATAAAGTGCGCTAAATCCATTCAGTCAAAAAGCAAAAAAGGCAAAAAATAAAAACACAATGTTACAAATAAGAGAAGGTTCAAGAAATCATTATTTACAAAGTTACCATGCAAGCAAATTCAAACAGACAGCAAGAGGCAATAAAATGCTTACTGGTGATCAATGGAGGAGAATGTAAACAGGGACAAGGCATTGTGGCATTGCAACCATGATTCAACATTCACTGATATGGAGAAGGAAAAAAAAAAGGGCTTGCATGCAATACAGTTATACCACACTTCCTTTTTTTTTCTTTCGATACAGCACTGTCTACTTACAACCAAATGAAAAATCTGAAACAATCTTAGTACCAATGGTATGACTGTGGAGAAAAGCACCTGTTACGATTTTCACATCAGACTATGAGATGGAAAAAAAAAATGTAAGTCACCATTTAGTTCAGTACAACTTTTTCCATCTCTTCATAAAGTTCATTTGAATGGGTGAACAACTGCTACCACAGATCTGAGAATCAGTTACAAAATGTTTTTAAAAGACTAAAACATGCATGTATTCCTAAATGTCCTCTGTATTCTATTTCCATGTAAAATATTTAGATCTGTGACTATTAATAAGGACGTTTAATAATAATAATTTCACACAGGAGATTTAATATAAGACTTTTCCACATCACCATGTACTTCTTTGTGCTTGGTAGACCGTTGTGTAATTCAGTTTTTGGAATCTATTCTACATTTTAAAAAAAAAGCTTGATGCAGACAAGACGTTAACATACAGCACACAGCTAGCTGTATCGAGGAATGAGCATCAGTTTAGATCTTTTCCGGAGTACCATCATGTAATTAGAACAAATTGAATTTTCTTGCATAATCAGGCACACAACGGCAAACATCCGGTCCTGACTGACGGTCGACTTTTTGCAGCACACCTTCAGATACTGAGGGTTTACATCCTGCTTAAGACTCCATATCACAGGGAGACACTGCTGAACTTTTTTTTTTTTTTTGGGAGGTCAAAAAGGAGCAGGATGATATTTACAAAATAGAAAATGATAAGTTAATACGAGAGCAAAACTAAGAAGGTCAAAACCAAAACCTTGTACCATGATTAGTGTTTGGTAGGTTACAAATATAGTGAAATCTGAAACTCAAAGTTGTACCAAAGTTAAAGAAAAGCACAGTTAAATATGACGCTATGTAAATAACTGCAATCAAAACATAAACCTATAGCTGATTGTGATTTGAGGTACTATGACTCAAAGAGCAGAGTATCATTATCTAAACTCATGTTTTACATCACAGAGTCCTAGAATTTGGTTAACAAATCTGCAAGTGGAGTGTAAGCAGACATATAGAAGACTATGCCAATGGTTACTGATATTTGGTTATACATAAGGACACATTCTATTAATTTCATGTTACATCCAAATCACTGCAGTGTTAGTATTTCACTACAGTTCGGAAAGAAGAAATTTGGCACTATGTCAACATTAAGGTGTTAACACTTCTGTGAAATTACCACTCAACACTTGATTTGTACAAAAATACTTCTGCACAGAGAATTCACTCTGAATTCAATAGTATTTTATCCACGATAAACAGTGTAGTTTGAACCATATTCTGTCGAAAGTTAGAAAAATATGGTACAAAATAATCTGTGTATCTTCTACAATACATACAAACATATTGCACAGTTGAAATGTAAAGCACACGGGAACAGGGTGACGGTAAAAATCATGTACACGAGCAAATGTTTTCAAAGAGCCAGAGTGCAAACTTTGCTGTTACATATTTTGTTGAGAGGATTGTGTGTCAAGTCATAATGGAAAAAAAACAAATATTCAGCCATGATGAGACAATATCACTACTTTTTTTTTTTTTTTTGGAAACATTAAGTTCATGACATACTGTAGCTGCAGCTGTTAGTGTTACTTAAGGCAACCACAAGGAGGACCCAGGAGTGTACAGGTGTTGACAGGTATTATGTGCACAATATTATGGAGATCCAAGGCTGAATCAAAGAAAATTCAACCATGAGTGTGGGGAAACAACTTAGGATTTATAGATTAAACATCAGGTTATCAAAGTAGTACAGAGTAGTATTTCCCAGTCTTTATGGGCTTTGGTCTCTAAATGTGGCTACCTCCATTAGAATACAACAATGACCATCTAGTCTTAAGAGCAATAGTCAGTCGCTAAAATGAAATGATTTTATCTAGAGCAGGCTGCAGCTTCCGAAGGGATTTTTACTCTTCTTGGTCCTTTGTTTGTTAGGTCGCAGAGTGATGACTTCTCTGCCATTGCTGGAGCTCTGGTTGCAGACATTACTACTTGTAGTATTAAAAACACCTTTGGAAAAATAAGATTAGAAGTGATGTCAGAAAACTTTAAAATGTGTCATAAAAGAAGTGATGTGCAGACAGATTCCTCACCTATTTTATTGCTTGTTGTATGGACCACCTCCGTCTCCTCTGCTGTTTGCTGTTTGAGTCGCTGAAGATACTTCTCAGCCAAGTACTTAAAAACTGACCAAAGAGAGAAACCGCAGAAATGTTATGACAGCAATATCCAGAATGAGACTGTTTGACTTGCATTGGATCATTTCACATTTTCAGTGACTCACCCTCGTTGACGTTAAGGTCCTCCTTCACCGAAGCTCGGTAAAATCTCAGCTTAAGCCTTTTAGCCAAAGACTCTGCCTCCTCGCTGCAATGCAAAGTTAAGGAAATACTCAATTACTACAATTCACGGCAAATTATACTGCTTTACTATTTAGTTATCACACTTTGTTCTTAACATTATACTGATTTACTGCTATAATGTTAATTTGCAAAAAAAAAAAAAAAAAGAGAAACAGTTACTTACTTTTTAATAACAGTCTCTTCCAGTAGGTCAATTTTGTTCTGCACTAGAACCGTGGGAATATCTCCGACCTCTGCTTCAACCTTCTCCCTCCAGCTGTCGATGGCCTGAAACGACTCCCTGTCTGTGGTGGAGAAGACTAGCACACATGCTTGGGCACCTGCGATGAAAAACAACACACCAGTGAATATGATACATAATTAATTTGCCTCAATGTTGTAAAAACACTGGATCAACTTCACAACAGGCACACAGGAGAGTCACTTTTTAGATGAGAGTCGTGTCAGCAGGGCTACACGTGTAACAGTGTGTGCTTTGCTACGCTGACCATTAAATCTATGATAAATAAAAAAACGTAACCTCAGAGGTCATGGAGGTCAGTGTCCAAAAGGCAGCAGTGTTATATTTGTCACATTAGTAGGGTCTTACCACGGTAGTAGGCCTTGGTAATAGCGTCAAACTCCTCCTGCCCAGCAGTGTCCCACAGCATTAGTCGGACCTCTTCGTCATTGACACTGAAACAATGAGCAGGTTTTAATAGTTTGTCTTCAGTCAGTGTAACAATGTCCTACAAGGCACATTCTACTAGTTTTATGGTAATATTATTAAAGTGAGGAAAACACAGGTGCTACCTGTAACATTTGTTTCACCAACAGAAATTATCCTGAAATATCACTGACATCAGGATCATTCATTTCATAGAGAATGTCATATTCATCAGTAAGCTCAGATTATGCATCTAATGAGATTTTTATTATTGTACACCAAAAAATCTTTTAAATGTATGAAGTTCAAGTTGTATAAATGTTGTCAGTAAACTTTGCAATAAGATGAGGAAAAATTAGTCGCACCCCAGAGCCCTGCAGTGTCTTTAAATAGAGGCTATAATTAAGAAAACATCTGTGAAACAGGTTGCTTACAATATTTGCCTTTCGAGAAAGTCCACTCCGATGGTCTTTTTGTAGTCTTTAGTGAAGATGCCCTTGCAATAGCGTTGGATCATACTGGACTTGCCAACTGCTCCGTTGCCCACCACGACCACCTTGATGGCCACTTCCATGTCCTCCTCCAACATGGTGGTGACGTCTGGTTGGTTGTCTCAGTGCCACTGATCCTGGGTACTTTTAGTGATGTGACGCAAGCACATATACCTCCTAAAAGCATAAAATAAATATACTGTAAACAGACTGTGACGGTCATGTGTGACACATGGTAAGAGAGGGAAACTGTGACTTTAAACATGCTTAACTTGAAGCTTGTTACTGTATGATGGCTCAAATGAGGATCAACAGCTGTCATTGAAAGAAGGCTGTTAAATCATAAGTGAATACTGGAGTTGCACCCAAAAGGTGGTAAGACAGATGACTCATGTTGCCGTTTCTGCTCAAGAAGAGTTGTAAACTTTAAAACACATTTGCCTTAAGAACTTAATATCAAGGCTTGTTGCTGTGAGTTTGTTTTATAATCAACCTTCTGCCCTCTAGTTGTATAAAATCACTTAATGCATATTTTTTAAAAGAAAATAAGCACTCAGCTGTGAATAGATAGCATATCCTCTCCACTGATCTATAACATTATTTTACTACAGATAGCAGTTGTCCAGTCAATCAAGTCAAGTCAATTTTTATTTGTGTAGTCCAATATCACAAATCACAAATAATCTACCTCAGGGGGATTTATAATCTGTACAGCAATACAACATCCTCTATCCTTAGACCCTCAATTCAAATAAGGAAAAACCTTTAACAGGTGAACAGACAAAAGATCTCTCCCCCAGGACAGACAGACATGCAACAGATATGAGTACAGAATAGACCAAGCAAGCTAAATTACAGAAATACAGCATAAACAAAGAAGATGACAAAATTATAGATTGATTGATAACATATATTAGCCATGAAGGAAACCATTCTTTACGGCTAAGGACACAGCATTTCTCCACCTAAAAGTAGTTCTAAAGAAACTAAATAAAGTAGTAAACTTTTATTAAACAATATATTGGAAACTAAATCTGTCGGATGTAGTGATGACATGAGACACTTTTTTCTTATCTAATACAACTAAAAATTGTAGAACCTGTCAGTTCATCTAATTTTTTAATTAATATGTTTGTATATGTGGAAATTGTGACAAATCATTTCAATTTACCAGACTGAGAAGCCTAAAGCAATTTCTTCCAATACCAATTTGCATGGCTTGTAAAATGTAATTAATTTTAGCACTACAGGTTAACACAAGAATTTAATTGAGGAGGGAGTGCACTCTAATAAATGGTCATACACACGTAGCTGTAATTGACCGACTATTATGTCCGCTTATGTTGAACTAACTGTTGTAAATTTTACAGGGAACTTGTTTGGAGAAGCTGTGCGATGTGTTTATTCTTCCATTAGCAGCAGTGGACTCCACATAGCAACTTGGTCTTCCACAGCTACGACGTATGCGTGTAGCTGCTGAGTGCGAGGCTAAACAACATATTGTGGGAAAGCTGTTCCCAGTGGACACTGACAACCTACTGTGTGACTGTGCCGTCCAACAGCCTGTCAGGATTTGACTCACAATATGTATCACACTAGAAGATATTTATTTATCAGCTATAATTGTAATGCATGACGCAGTAGTTGTTAAACAAGCAGGCAAAATAGGGATTACAAATTTTTTTAAAAGTGCCCTTAATTTCTGCACTCTTTGATGTTTTACACTAGTTTACACTTCAGTTTTCCACTCATCTCTGTGTTATTTACAGATGTGTGGTTCAACTCTGTTCTGGGGTCACAGAAACTGAGTCAGAGTGGGGGGTCATGAAGCTGGCTACACACTCGCAGCAGGCTGTAGCTTTGTGTCAGCACCTGTAAACCACAGGACAACATGATTTCTGTTTGGAGACTAGTGCGAGACTGTTTTCTCACACTGAATGAGTGAATTTAAAATATTATGCTGAATAACACAGCGATTTATCAGGATTGATCTGGATGTTATGATATGGCTGTTATCATGTTTAATATCTTTTATTGACTATACAAATGCTGTACAACCTAACAAAACAAAGCAGTTACTAAAACAGATTTCTCCCACACTGACTAAAATACTTGAGAATGACAGTTCCTGTTTGACTCCCCATTACCATCAACTCCAGTGTGGTAAACATCAATTAGACAACTGGTAATTTTCCATACTTACACATAACTACATGATCTCATCTACAGAGGGTCTTTGGATTAACATGCTTTTCCATTTTTAGTGTGATCATTACCCCATTCAGACCACACAGACAAGATGTGACAGATAACCTGAAATAAATACCAGTTTTAAACAGCAGATTTTCTTGTGGTGGGCCTTATAATGCACATATAACGTCACATAAACTCAGTTCAAGCATACAAATGAACTTGGTTAAGATAAGACACTCCCCTCACCTTCATACCAGACTGACCATCAGGCCTCAAGGCGCGGCACCGTTAACGCGAATATTTTTGGGGCACAGAGAGAATAAAAATATTATAACGCCATGAGATGGAACTTCCGCTTTCTCTCGCTGTTTACTCTTGGTGTGTATAGTAACTACTGCCAAAGTCTATGAGGGGAATAAAGTTTTAGTCAACTTTTCGTCCGTTTTATTCTCCCACATCAGACTCCCTCGCCTTGGTCAAGACATGACCTGTTGAACGGTCTTGTCTAGATGGTAACCCCAGAAACTCTCGCGAGATTGATCATTTTAACCCAAACCATGATCTTTCACTAACCCTAACCAAGTGTTTTTTTACGTGCCTAAACCTAACCAGACCTTAACCACGGTGTTGTCACATCATAAAATATAATTATTTTGTACACTGACAAACAAAGAACACGATGAAGAAACAATGCATACAAGTCTCGCGAGAGTTTCGCAAATCTTGTGTGTCCATCTAGACACATCCCTGTTGAATAGCTGGCAGGAGGGTGTCTAAGTACAGAGCAGCTGGTGGTGCAGTAGTCCATTAAAAGGCTGAGCGGAGCAAACAGTGCTGTTCAAGAAGGATAAAAAGCTAGAAAACCCATACAACTGTTAAATTTCTTACCTGTTAAATACCGTTACAACTTATCCAGTGTCCGCCAACATTAGATGAGCTAACCAGCCAGCTAACCCGCAATCACATATCTCCAATCTGCCTCTGTTCTTCACTGAGGCAAGAGGAGACGCTAGTGGACTCGGGGGCTAAGGATACCGAGCTAAGGTTAGCTCCTTTTCCCAGAGAGAAGAACCTTCAGCTCCACCCGTTAACAGTGTCCAGCGAATGACCGCACAGGCCGAATATGCCCCGCTTCACAAAGGCAGATAAAGTTTCATAGCGTCGACAACTGATTAAAATATGTTACATTTGCAGGATGAAAATACATCGCTGTCTATGCCGCGACCCTGCGTTGCAGCTAACTACGTTGCGCATGAGAGTAGCTGAGCTAACCAGCTCGCTAATGTTTGTTGCCTAGCAGCAGAGTCAAAGAGAGTACGAGGCAAGATAGTTACTGTTGATACAAGCGTCTTCGCTCAGGACTCTTGGGTACATCTGTAGTTTCAAAGTCACAACTGAGAAGAATGTTGAAGTTATTCAATTTCATTGCGTCTATAATAACTCCTTGCTGATATCGATCATTTCATCAACAACTATCATATCTTTTATTATTGTTTTATCTCAGTGGCTGATGGACCAAATCGACCAGTAAATATGCATTCACTTATGAACATGAAACCATTGTAGCTAGACCTATAATTCCACACCATAGCACATTTTACAGAGATATGCATTTTTCTGTGCAATTATAGCCCATAAACACTGTTCTTTGCTCAGTGAAGTTATGCCTATATTTACCTGTCTATACCGATTTGGTACAACTTGATTTGGTCAGACAACATACTAACATATATACATATAAGCTATTATTAGATTCAGAAGGTGAGCATAAAACTATAAGCAATGTTTTTGCACCCTTCTGCATGCATGCATAATCTCTGCTGTTGTGAAATACACTATGGTAAATCCTGACTTTTTATTTGCCATGTCATCTTTTAATGTTACTGCAGTGCCGAAGACCATTGAGAATCTGGGAGTGAAACAGTCAGACCAGTACAAAAAGAAACTGGAGGCTGAGTCTAAAAACTTCAACTTTCCTTACAGACCAGAGGCTGTGAGTATGTTTAGCATTACATGCATCTCAACACTTTTAAGATTTAGCAATGCTGCATTTTCAAACAGTTATGAATTACCATGTAGCGAAACACCAATATTTAAACTTTCTCACACAGTGATTTCACACTGACTATATACCAGGTGTTAGCTTTCAGAAGAGCATACAGGGCTTGGGAACATGTCATCATGTTATTTTAACCTGTTACAATGTTTGTTTGTTTTTTTTTTGCATCGTCCCTGACAAAAAAACTAATAAATAAAATGTAGAAAAATATGAATGAAATGACCAGTAAAATAGAAACACTTGTGCAAAATAATAAAATCTTTGTAAAATTTAGAGTTACATATTTGTTCGTGGAGTTTTGGAGTCGTTTGATAAATCTTTACATGGAGACTGTGTCTATACTTTGTTCAATAAAGGTATGATTATGTTTATCTGTCCATACCGATTTGTTATCATTTGATTTGGTCAAACAACATACTAATATATAGGATACTGAAGGTGAGCATAAAACTATAAGCAGTGCTTTTTGCACCCCTCTGCACGCATATATTTCCTCAACACAGACTGTAGATGTGATGTCTTAAAGCCTGTGAGGGTCCATTCCTCATTGGGATTTGATTAACACAAGGCCTATAGGGGGCCAGAAAGGTTCAGGTTCACCTTTTGGCATTTATGGTGATTTGATTAATTACACATTCGTTTGCCAGTACTGCCAGGGGTTAAGGTGACAGCTGCATTATTCCATCATCCTGAGGCCCCATCTCGTACAGGGGCCCTGGGTTACAATCTATATTAAAGCTGTCATTATTTCAGTTTATCTTGTGCTTATATGTCACATATTCCTAAATTAATTTATGATTATAATAAGCTAATTAACAATGCTCAGTCAGTGGGAGAAATGAGGGTCAACAGGGGCCCACAGCCCATTTTTGTGCTGCACATCCAGACGGTTAATCGAGCCTTGGGTTAATTTTAATTACCAAACATTGAACTGAAATGTCCCTATCTTCAGTGGAGGAAGAAGTTCCGTATCCTTTACTTAAATAAAAGTACCAATATAACATTCCTGTACAAATAGTCCTTCATTCATACATTATCAATAAAAATGTCCTTGAAGTATCAAAGTTATTCTAGAGAAAAATGGCCCATGTAAGTGATAATTATACGTTAGATCATTAGAATGTTAATTCTGATGCATCAATGTGTAAGATGCATTTTAATGTGGTATTTGGTTGGGGTGAAGCTGCTGTAATTTAAACTGTAAATGCACTGTGTATACGTATGTTTGAGCTATATCAATGCATTGTATTTTATAAGCTCGTTATGTTTTTTTATGTAAAATCTTAAAAAACGAGAATGAGAAGTATGTCTGATAAGTGGAGTAACAAATACAATATTCCCTTCTGAAATATAGTGGAGTAGAAGCAGCATAAAATGTAAATACTCAAGTAAAGTACTTCAATTGGACTGTAATACAGTACTTGAGTACACTCATCACAGAACAACTAGGATAATAGTTTTCCAATGTCTGTATTAACTTCTATCTATCTTCTCGAAAAGAAAATCAGCATCTCAATCTATAAGGCAAGGCAACCCATGCGTTCTGGGTGCGTTTGATATGTGTTACAGACAACCCTGTAAGTCCCTGTTGTATCCAGCCAGGTCGACGGTAAAAAAAAAAAAAAAAAAAAAAAAAAAAGGATATTAAAAAGGCCATGGCTCATTTTCAAGCGGAACGTCTTCGGCTACACGTCTCAAATGGAAAAAAAAGTTAAGTCTCTTCTTGTCCCCGCAGAGGTCATGTAGATGTAGATACGGCGGATCGGGCGGAACAACAAATCGAACGCCCACACATTATGACAGCCAGCCGGTCGTGTCAAGATGATAACCCTAGATTTGGGAAAGATCTCGCGAGATTGATCATTTTCACCCAAACCATGCTCTTTCCTTAACCCTAACCAAGTTTTTTTCTGTGCCTAAACCTACCCAGACCTTAACCATTGTCACATCATAAAACATAATTATTTTTGTACAGTGACAAACAACGCACACAGTGAAGGAACGATGCGTGCAAATCTCGCGAGATCGTTTCGCAAATCTAGGGTTACCATCTAGACACGACCATGCGAGGCGGATATACAATCTGTTTCCCTTCCTGAGATAGCTGAAACGTCATCTTTTACCCGCGTTTGTTGAACGACCCACTTTGTTTGGCGGGCTTCAGCTGACAAGGAGCGACTCCATCGTCTAATAGGTAATGTAAATATGATAAATACGGTTTAGTTGTTATCTCGGTTACACATTTTAGCTCTTTCTATAACTTTCCGCCGAGCTTGTCGAGCGATGTGTGCTGCTAAAGTAACTGCTAACCAACATACAAAGCTTGCTATTCAATGTTTGTGTCATGTATTGTTGACTGACGTTATTGAGCTACGACGACACTGACGTTATACTTAGCAAAACCGTCTCAGTTCAACGCCGAATTAAGTCTCCGTCGGAGGTTTATTAGCTTGCTTTCTAGACGAAAAGAGCGAAACTGGTGCTGTGCTAAAATCTCTATGGGAATCATTTCCACCTTTTATCAAATGTAAAGACACAGGACAAGGAGAAAACTTAAAAAATTACTTCCCTCTCCATACTTCACACAGTTTGGAGTATAATGAAATGTTCTTAAAAGTATACAAATAATAACTTAAGAGTCCTATTTAGTGAATGCTGCTTTTTAGCCCCTGTTATGGCAAATTAACCCATTTTGACAAGATGAGAATCAATTCAGACTGCCTATTAATGGTTTGTGGGCTGTTTACACATTCTTAACAAGTTTAGTGAGACGACACTTGTTGCCTATGTTATGAGGGCCTCAAGTTATGCAGGCAGCTACCTACACATAATCTTAATGGCATAAATTAAGTAACACAAGGTAAAGAGGCAGTAATTGTTTCTGTGAAGAAGGTCACAGCACCCTCTGATATGTCATTGGGTGGCTACTTGTTGGCAGTGCCACCTTAACTCCATGAAAACATAACAAGGCACACAGTTCTTCTCCAATAGATCATGTTATATTACACAGATGTCCCTGCTGATGGCAAGGTTGTGGACACCACTTGTGGAATTAAGCATGGTATAGAGAGGAGTTTGGTGCCTTGGTTCATTTTGATGCAGCTGCATCGAAACAAATACTGGTCTGCACCTAACTGTGTGAGATTGTTAGCGCAGTGACTACTGCCCTGTTATCTGGAACTGGAAGTAGTGTTAATATACTTTTCGCTTCACCATCAGGCACCATGCAGTTTATCAGCAGGAGAAAGAAGTTCAATACCAACCCTCAGGCGGAGCTCTATGGACTTCCTCTACAGTTCTACGGGCAGCCTCCTCTTGAGAACATCTCTCTCAACGAATTTGAGACGTTTGCCGTGGAGAGACTGAAATGTAAGACCTTGGTCTCATGCCAATCTTATGATTTTGAAATAATTTAATTTGCATATTTTTATCTGCTGTTGTGAAATACACTGTGGTAAATCCTGACTTTTTATTTGCTATGTCATCTTTTAATGTCACTGCAGTGTTGAAGACCACTGAGAATTTGGGAGTGAGCTATGTGAAACAGTCAGACCAGTACACAAATAAAATGGAGAGTGAGTTAAGAAACCTCAACTTTCCTTACAGATCAGATGCGGTGAGTATGTTTTGCACGACATGCATCACAAGTTTTATGCTGCATTTCCAAACAGTGATTTCACACAGACGTATTTACCAGGTGTTGGCTTTCAGAAGATCATTAAGGGCTTGGGAAACATGTCGTCATATAATGCCACTTTGCGCTGGATGTATGGATTGATTTGCAGTTTTCTGACTTGTAGTTGGAGCTTGTACAGACAAAAAAGTCTTTTGTGTGAAGGTTCAACTGCATAAATGAGAGGTGTTTTAACAGGTGGCCACCAGTGCAGGCATGAAGAGAGGGCTAAAGGCATGTATTAGGTCCTGCTGACACAAAATTCCTAGTTAACATCTTTGTAAAAGGGTCGGTGCCTCCATTTTCTACATGTGTAACAGTAATTGTTTCTTAATATTTATAACTTGTAAACATAGCTGATGTAAAGCCTACAATTATATGCTCCTATCTCGTATAGAGAGGAAGTCACTGAACATCCTTTAAAAGTCTTGAATCCATCCAGAGATGTTAGTAGATTCTGGTGAATTCAGCATTAAAGAGAAAACATTAAGTTTAAGTTGATTTTAAGAAACACTTGAAATATGTTTTAATGTCTTACAGTTTGTCATTGTTACTGTTCTTCCTTGCCTGAATGCCAGCCTTTCCTTGGCATTTAAGTTTATCCCAGTATGGTACCTCCTCTTGCGATTGTTCGCTAGTCATTTTTCAAATAGCAGGTTAGAGTGCAGCCTGACATGATATTATATTCCGAGCCCTTGTCACACTGCTAGATAGAATATAAACACATTACACATGTTCAAGTTTGGTCCACAATTACCAAAAAGCCCTATGATAACAAAATCTGAGATGAAGCTGTTAGAAATGTAAACTAACGTCATTAAAAAATACTTATTTGAACTTGTTAAGGATGACAGAAAAGTTGTGCAAGGACCAACTGAATACGAGAAACGAAGAAAGGACCATATCTCTCACTTCATTCTCAGACTCGCCTACTGCCAAACGTAAGTGGAGTTTGTCATTTGTTGCGTTGTAATTAATGGGTGTGTTTCAAATGCAACTAAAAAAAATGTTTATTTCCCATGGAATGTCAAAGGGAGGATCTAAGGAGATGGTTTATACAACAGGAAGTTGATCTGTTTCGCCACCGCTTCAATGACCTGCAAGCACCACAAAAGCTTGAATTTCTGCACAGAAATAATCTGCAATATGATACGGTAAGGATGAAATTGTTTAGATGTTTTGCTACACTTTTAATTTTAATGTAGCATTTTTTGCCCCTTCAGTCATTTTCCAGTCAAAAAATGTATTAATTATACAACACAATATAACAATAATAATAATAACAATATACACAATTATAGTTTTTTCAGTGACAATAACTTTATATAATTTTTTACCAGTCATTTCTACCTGTTCACTACTGTCCACATTTGTGACTAATCTGAACAGTAGAATAAGGATTTTCATGTTTACTTGTAAACATGAACAGAGGGGACTGTGTTTAAACGTTAAAAATAGCAAATAGAGTCTAGATTCTATATCACACTCTTTAGTAATTAAAGAATAATTCCCAAGAAGACTTGCAGAGACAGAAATGTATTAGTGCATATTAGGAGAGAAAAGTGGAACAAGTTGATGAGGTTGTAATTGAAAAAGGCGCCTCTACTCTCTGCTTTTAATTATATTGTGCATTACATTTCCAACTCAAGTGCTCATTATGTATTGAGACAAGAAGCTGCACAAGCTGACATGCTCACTAGATGGTGCTGTTTGATCATAATAACAGGGCTTATGAATGTTTCTGGAAATAGGAGTTCCCCTCAAGAGTGATTATAGTTTTAAATGTTTAAAGATGTTTTTGCCCACAATATTAACGTTTTTTTTTTAAAAATAAAAGACTTTGTTGAACAAATGATATATCAGAGTTGACGTTCATTTTTATAGTTGGTACACTGTAGACTATGTAGATTAAACTGTATGTGTATTTGGTTTGTGTTTGGTCAAACAACATACTAATATATAGGATACTGAAGGTGAGCATAAAACTATAAGCAGTGCTTTTTGCACCCCTCTGCACGCATATATTTCCTCAACACAGACTGTAGATGTGATGTCTTAAAGCCTGTGAGGGTCCATTCCTCATTGGGATTTGATTAACACAAGGCCTATAGGGGGCCAGAAAGGTTCAGGTTCACCTTTTGGCATTTATGGTGATTTGATTAATTACACATTCGTTTGCCAGTACTGCCAGGGGTTAAGGTGACAGCTGCATTATTCCATCATCCTGAGGCCCCATCTCGTACAGGGGCCCTGGGTTACAATCTATATTAAAGCTGTCATTATTTCAGTTTATCTTGTGCTTATATGTCACATATTCCTAAATTAATTTATGATTATAATAAGCTAATTAACAATGCTCAGTCAGTGGGAGAAATGAGGGTCAACAGGGGCCCACAGCCCATTTTTGTGCTGCACATCCAGACGGTTAATCGAGCCTTGGGTTAATTTTAATTACCAAACATTGAACTGAAATGTCCCTATCTTCAGTGGAGGAAGAAGTTCCGTATCCTTTACTTAAATAAAAGTACCAATATAACATTCCTGTACAAATAGTCCTTCATTCATACATTATCAATAAAAATGTCCTTGAAGTATCAAAGTTATTCTAGAGAAAAATGGCCCATGTAAGTGATAATTATACGTTAGATCATTAGAATGTTAATTCTGATGCATCAATGTGTAAGATGCATTTTAATGTGGTATTTGGTTGGGGTGAAGCTGCTGTAATTTAAACTGTAAATGCACTGTGTATACGTATGTTTGAGCTATATCAATGCATTGTATTTTATAAGCTCGTTATGTTTTTTTATGTAAAATCTTAAAAAACGAGAATGAGAAGTATGTCTGATAAGTGGAGTAACAAATACAATATTCCCTTCTGAAATATAGTGGAGTAGAAGCAGCATAAAATGTAAATACTCAAGTAAAGTACTTCAATTGGACTGTAATACAGTACTTGAGTACACTCATCACAGAACAACTAGGATAATAGTTTTCCAATGTCTGTATTAACTTCTATCTATCTTCTCGAAAAGAAAATCAGCATCTCAATCTATAAGGCAAGGCAACCCATGCGTTCTGGGTGCGTTTGATATGTGTTACAGACAACCCTGTAAGTCCCTGTTGTATCCAGCCAGGTCGACGGTAAAAAAAAAAAAAAAAAAAAAAAAAAAAAGGATATTAAAAAGGCCATGGCTCATTTTCAAGCGGAACGTCTTCGGCTACACGTCTCAAATGGAAAAAAAAGTTAAGTCTCTTCTTGTCCCCGCAGAGGTCATGTAGATGTAGATACGGCGGATCGGGCGGAACAACAAATCGAACGCCCACACATTATGACAGCCAGCCGGTCGTGTCAAGATGATAACCCTAGATTTGGGAAAGATCTCGCGAGATTGATCATTTTCACCCAAACCATGCTCTTTCCTTAACCCTAACCAAGTTTTTTTCTGTGCCTAAACCTACCCAGACCTTAACCATTGTCACATCATAAAACATAATTATTTTTGTACAGTGACAAACAACGCACACAGTGAAGGAACGATGCGTGCAAATCTCGCGAGATCGTTTCGCAAATCTAGGGTTACCATCTAGACACGACCATGCGAGGCGGATATACAATCTGTTTCCCTTCCTGAGATAGCTGAAACGTCATCTTTTACCCGCGTTTGTTGAACGACCCACTTTGTTTGGCGGGCTTCAGCTGACAAGGAGCGACTCCATCGTCTAATAGGTAATGTAAATATGATAAATACGGTTTAGTTGTTATCTCGGTTACACATTTTAGCTCTTTCTATAACTTTCCGCCGAGCTTGTCGAGCGATGTGTGCTGCTAAAGTAACTGCTAACCAACATACAAAGCTTGCTATTCAATGTTTGTGTCATGTATTGTTGACTGACGTTATTGAGCTACGACGACACTGACGTTATACTTAGCAAAACCGTCTCAGTTCAACGCCGAATTAAGTCTCCGTCGGAGGTTTATTAGCTTGCTTTCTAGACGAAAAGAGCGAAACTGGTGCTGTGCTAAAATCTCTATGGGAATCATTTCCACCTTTTATCAAATGTAAAGACACAGGACAAGGAGAAAACTTAAAAAATTACTTCCCTCTCCATACTTCACACAGTTTGGAGTATAATGAAATGTTCTTAAAAGTATACAAATAATAACTTAAGAGTCCTATTTAGTGAATGCTGCTTTTTAGCCCCTGTTATGGCAAATTAACCCATTTTGACAAGATGAGAATCAATTCAGACTGCCTATTAATGGTTTGTGGGCTGTTTACACATTCTTAACAAGTTTAGTGAGACGACACTTGTTGCCTATGTTATGAGGGCCTCAAGTTATGCAGGCAGCTACCTACACATAATCTTAATGGCATAAATTAAGTAACACAAGGTAAAGAGGCAGTAATTGTTTCTGTGAAGAAGGTCACAGCACCCTCTGATATGTCATTGGGTGGCTACTTGTTGGCAGTGCCACCTTAACTCCATGAAAACATAACAAGGCACACAGTTCTTCTCCAATAGATCATGTTATATTACACAGATGTCCCTGCTGATGGCAAGGTTGTGGACACCACTTGTGGAATTAAGCATGGTATAGAGAGGAGTTTGGTGCCTTGGTTCATTTTGATGCAGCTGCATCGAAACAAATACTGGTCTGCACCTAACTGTGTGAGATTGTTAGCGCAGTGACTACTGCCCTGTTATCTGGAACTGGAAGTAGTGTTAATATACTTTTCGCTTCACCATCAGGCACCATGCAGTTTATCAGCAGGAGAAAGAAGTTCAATACCAACCCTCAGGCGGAGCTCTATGGACTTCCTCTACAGTTCTACGGGCAGCCTCCTCTTGAGAACATCTCTCTCAACGAATTTGAGACGTTTGCCGTGGAGAGACTGAAATGTAAGACCTTGGTCTCATGCCAATCTTATGATTTTGAAATAATTTAATTTGCATATTTTTATCTGCTGTTGTGAAATACACTGTGGTAAATCCTGACTTTTTATTTGCTATGTCATCTTTTAATGTCACTGCAGTGTTGAAGACCACTGAGAATTTGGGAGTGAGCTATGTGAAACAGTCAGACCAGTACACAAATAAAATGGAGAGTGAGTTAAGAAACCTCAACTTTCCTTACAGATCAGATGCGGTGAGTATGTTTTGCACGACATGCATCACAAGTTTTATGCTGCATTTCCAAACAGTGATTTCACACAGACGTATTTACCAGGTGTTGGCTTTCAGAAGATCATTAAGGGCTTGGGAAACATGTCGTCATATAATGCCACTTTGCGCTGGATGTATGGATTGATTTGCAGTTTTCTGACTTGTAGTTGGAGCTTGTACAGACAAAAAAGTCTTTTGTGTGAAGGTTCAACTGCATAAATGAGAGGTGTTTTAACAGGTGGCCACCAGTGCAGGCATGAAGAGAGGGCTAAAGGCATGTATTAGGTCCTGCTGACACAAAATTCCTAGTTAACATCTTTGTAAAAGGGTCGGTGCCTCCATTTTCTACATGTGTAACAGTAATTGTTTCTTAATATTTATAACTTGTAAACATAGCTGATGTAAAGCCTACAATTATATGCTCCTATCTCGTATAGAGAGGAAGTCACTGAACATCCTTTAAAAGTCTTGAATCCATCCAGAGATGTTAGTAGATTCTGGTGAATTCAGCATTAAAGAGAAAACATTAAGTTTAAGTTGATTTTAAGAAACACTTGAAATATGTTTTAATGTCTTACAGTTTGTCATTGTTACTGTTCTTCCTTGCCTGAATGCCAGCCTTTCCTTGGCATTTAAGTTTATCCCAGTATGGTACCTCCTCTTGCGATTGTTCGCTAGTCATTTTTCAAATAGCAGGTTAGAGTGCAGCCTGACATGATATTATATTCCGAGCCCTTGTCACACTGCTAGATAGAATATAAACACATTACACATGTTCAAGTTTGGTCCACAATTACCAAAAAGCCCTATGATAACAAAATCTGAGATGAAGCTGTTAGAAATGTAAACTAACGTCATTAAAAAATACTTATTTGAACTTGTTAAGGATGACAGAAAAGTTGTGCAAGGACCAACTGAATACGAGAAACGAAGAAAGGACCATATCTCTCACTTCATTCTCAGACTCGCCTACTGCCAAACGTAAGTGGAGTTTGTCATTTGTTGCGTTGTAATTAATGGGTGTGTTTCAAATGCAACTAAAAAAAATGTTTATTTCCCATGGAATGTCAAAGGGAGGATCTAAGGAGATGGTTTATACAACAGGAAGTTGATCTGTTTCGCCACCGCTTCAATGACCTGCAAGCACCACAAAAGCTTGAATTTCTGCACAGAAATAATCTGCAATATGATACGGTAAGGATGAAATTGTTTAGATGTTTTGCTACACTTTTAATTTTAATGTAGCATTTTTTGCCCCTTCAGTCATTTTCCAGTCAAAAAATGTATTAATTATACAACACAATATAACAATAATAATAATAACAATATACACAATTATAGTTTTTTCAGTGACAATAACTTTATATAATTTTTTACCAGTCATTTCTACCTGTTCACTACTGTCCACATTTGTGACTAATCTGAACAGTAGAATAAGGATTTTCATGTTTACTTGTAAACATGAACAGAGGGGACTGTGTTTAAACGTTAAAAATAGCAAATAGAGTCTAGATTCTATATCACACTCTTTAGTAATTAAAGAATAATTCCCAAGAAGACTTGCAGAGACAGAAATGTATTAGTGCATATTAGGAGAGAAAAGTGGAACAAGTTGATGAGGTTGTAATTGAAAAAGGCGCCTCTACTCTCTGCTTTTAATTATATTGTGCATTACATTTCCAACTCAAGTGCTCATTATGTATTGAGACAAGAAGCTGCACAAGCTGACATGCTCACTAGATGGTGCTGTTTGATCATAATAACAGGGCTTATGAATGTTTCTGGAAATAGGAGTTCCCCTCAAGAGTGATTATAGTTTTAAATGTTTAAAGATGTTTTTGCCCACAATATTAACGTTTTTTTTTTAAAAATAAAAGACTTTGTTGAACAAATGATATATCAGAGTTGACGTTCATTTTTATAGTTGGTACACTGTAGACTATGTAGATTAAACTGTATGTGTATTTGGTTTGTGTTTTACTTGTGTGTCCTTAGACCTACATAAGGAAACCACTGTTGCAGGTTTTCATTGAATGGAGATGAATACTTAAAGGAAAAATTGAGAAACTATTTAAGTAAATAAATAAGGTATCTAAATAATAACAGAGCATTCATTTGATATCTTTATCTTCCCCTGGACCAAAACCATCTATGTATTAACACAGTATTTGTATGTATCAACAGTTGTGCCTTTGCAGCTCTTGACTGAAATTCATCATCCTCATCAATAACTTTTCAGACTAGTGTCGAAGAGAAGACGGCTCTGAAGCGTGAACTTCTCAACTCCAGTAACACCGTCAGTGGAATCACTGTGGAGGGTCAGGACTTCTACAAAGTGAGTTACTCATCTCTCTCTCTCTCTCTCTCTCTCTCTCTATCACTTGCTGTTAAGCTCTTATGCCTCTATAAAATATTTTCTCATGTTAACCTTTCAAAGTGTGCCAGTCAACTCTCTTTTTGACAATAAAACATTGATTACAGTGAAGTAAACCACAGATTTGTCGGCTCAGTTCTATTTTTAATTCAGCTCCTCTACCTCCGGGCCAATATTTTGCCAGATAGAGACAGAGCATCTTATGATGTGAAATAAATTAGCAAATATTCATCCCTGAGGCTGTTTGAATCAACTTATTGGAGAATTCATGCTCTCAGAAACGTACAACTTCTACTCGCCGTCTTCTTGGCAATGCATTGACATAGTCGAGTGGTTAGTGAACTTGAGCATCTATTTTATCAGTTAGCTGTGGTGCATTTTATTATTTGACAGCAATATCCTTTTCTGGTGACCACAAGTTAATGTGGAATCTCTTTAAATCTGTGTGGATGGAGGGCTCGAAAAAATTATTGGCTGATTGATAGATCACCGTCATAACCTTTCACAGTTGAATGGATTTAGGTCTATAGTTTTCCCATTCACGAAAATGAAAAGGAATGGGGGAAAATGTCATGGCCTTCTACTTGGCTGTAAATTTACATTTTAGGAATGTTGCTGACAGTCTATTCATCAAGAGAATGCAAATCATCACATTTGCTATATTGAACATCACGAGAATAAATGTAAATCATTGGGTCACCTTAAAATTTTAAGCAGCCAAAACTACAAAGGGCAAAGGGTTGGCCTTAACATCCTGACACTCACCAGGCATGCAAGTGGAATATTAGCATACATCTTTTTAAATGCATTAATTATTCAAAACTTTCTTCCATTCTTGTTTTTATTTTAAAGGTTCCTTTTCAAGATGCCCTGGATCTAGTGCGAACAAGAAAAGTGTACCTCAAAGCAGGCTATGTGTACATCCCACACCAGGACATCGTCACGATTGTTCTCAATGATTTCCGTACAAGACTGTCTAAAGCACTTGCAGTAAGTGTTTGTTACTCTTCGCTGTTACAGAGAGGATGAACATGGAGGTTATGCACCTGAGATCCTGTATTTGAGAGGAACATGACAGCATTCAGGCGTACTTTGCTACAGTTCACGACACACTTAAACATATAGCACAAGTTTACCACTACATATATATAGTATGTGAATGTACAGGACTTTAAATCAATAATGGAAGCAACTTAAAGTATAATGCAATCCAATACAACAACAACAACTATGAGCAAAAAAATAATCACACTTTTCTGACTCAACATAGCTTCACATCGCATTTTATAGTACATGTTTCTGCTGTTGTGTCCACTCACTGTGCATGTGGCTTAAGTTAATATACTGCATGTAGCAAATTATTAAACTTCAGCTGTGGTTGTTCCCATCAGTGCCTTGAGCGATACTGGAGAAATGCAGGGTTCAAACGAGGGAAACAAGTATGCACATATGACATAAAATGTCTGCAGGGAAGACTAGGGACAGCTAGTATGAAAGTACTTATTATCCCTCAGGGCATAATATGTTTTTTTTAAAGCTGTGGTAAGGGGTCTGTGAAGGCGCAATATTGGAATACTTGTGCACCGCATTGAATGCCCCGAGGAACATGGAACATGATGTTTTGGGAAACCAGAGGCATCCTTTATAATACATGTGAGGAGACATCCAAGGTTCGGTTACACAATGGTTAAGGGTCCTTACTGGGGCACAGGCACAAACGTGTTTAACAACCATAGGAAAGATGCGCTGTATGGTTTAAGAATAGACTTCGTCTATTAGCACGGTGCAAGAAATCTCTAATAAAGGTGACTTATAGCTGGAGGTATAATTGTCTAGATTGAAAATGCAGGATTTTAATAAAGTTTGATCCTGTGTAATCTTCTGATTGCATGTGTTAATAGCTAGTATAACGTATTAATTCTGTACCTGAAGTAACTGTGTTTAGATTGCGCTTTACTTTGTGATGAGTGGTAACAATGGTGGCAAAGAGAAGGTTTGCTTTGGCAAAACGGTTGTATACTGTATACGCATTATTCTAGTATTCATAGATCTCTGAAGAAAGTCATGAAACTGCTTTTGAGTTTGTCTACTATGGTGGAGAAAATGTGGGATCAATATGAGAGATAAGTATCTACATAACTGTGTCCAACTTCTGATGAAAACATGCCTCATAATTCCTTACTGTTATAGCGTTCATTCACTTTCTTAAATATCACAATACAAATATATAAAACAACTTAACATTGTCAAATAAAAACATAATTTCCAAACAGTATTCCATACACAATACAATCCTGTCAACACATCAATAAAAATAACATTATTAACTTTACCCAACAACATGCCAGTACAGAGAGTTCAAGGTTTTGTTTTATTTTTTATTTGCCATAAAAACGTGGAAATTATAGCACACTTCTCATATTTTAATCAACCAACACTGATTACAAAAACATAGAGGACAAATACACATAAAATGAAACAAGGTAAAAAAAAAAAAAAAAAAGTATTATATAACTAAGATTAAATTTGGATTCTAATTAGTTTACGACATTAGACCCGATGGCCATTGACTTATCATTCCAGATCCTCAGTCGGCAACAGACGGTCTTTTTCAAAAGTGAACCTGTCTGCTATAAAGAAAGTATATCAGATTTAATTACTTATGTATTGGTCATGAATGTGTTTAATTCAGTGCCTAGGGATTTTTACTTAAGAGAGCACCAGTCTCGTAAATTACAGTTTTGAAAATGTTCTCAGGAACCACAGACTATGTGCAAGTATTTAACCTTCTTCACATTGGTTTTGAATAAATGCCCATAATCCTATATACATGTTTACATAAGTATTCCTATCAATTTCTTGTAATAGACCCTACAATGGGCCAATCAAGGGTCAGATACTGTAGCGTTAGCGTTGCAGCCGGCCTTGGTTCCATAACAACCAGAAACTCTATATGCTCCAGTATGGAATAGCTACCACCAACTATTACTTTTCCTCACTCTGGTATTTGTTGTCACAGACTTTCATCTATCCATGTACACATACCTTTGCACATATATGCCAAGTGTCCTCCTTTAAGTGTTTGTTTTTTCCAACTAAGAAGCACTTTGTCAAAGAAAACACCAGACACAATGCCTCACCAAAGCAGCTGTTTGAGTCTCTTTGGAGCTCAGTCCTCATGGCTTTGTGCATATAAATTGCATTGGCAGTTTGAACAAGGGTCTGTTTCTGTGTAGTGGTTGTGTTACATTGTCCTCCTCTTGTACTTAACGGAGTAGTCACTTTCAATCAAGTGCACTTCCACATAATGCCTGTGTTCATGACAAAGAGCGAGCTGTGCTTAGCCAGTGATCTGAAATGCATATTGGCAAATTGAAGGACTTATTTAAAACTTACTAGCATACTAGAATGTGTACGACTATCAGAATTATGCAATAGTGATTTCTGAGAGGAGATTTGATGTGCTTCACTAGTCTCAGAATGCACAAGAAGTAACTTGTGCCTGTCCTTTCTCAGAAATGGTAAACAATTTGTCCTGTGCAAGTTAAGAGAGAAGTTGGAAAACTGGTTTGTATGCGGCTGAGTACTAGCTTTCTAATCATGAATGTATGTTGTACCTATTGCAGAAAGTCATTGGCATAGTGGGCAACATGTACTTGGTTTGGTTTAAACTGAACATGTGTCCTCCATCATGGGACAGGCTTGCCATATTTTCCTGTTTGGGGGGAAAAACAAATAAAAAGAACAACTTGGTCCAGTTCAGTCATTCCCACCCATTTCCTGGTAATTATCCGGACCGCTAACTGTTGGAATGGAGTAATGCTCCAAAACAATTTTTCTTGTAACTGTGCCATTGTGGCTGTGTCTGTGTTACTATAATGTTTATTCTCCTCCGCTGGCTACAGCTAAGGGACATCGCAGAGAAAAGATGTATCATTAAAAAGGCATGAAATTGAAAGCTGCTTCTCCATATGACAGCCGTTATTGGTTGGATGTTCACTTGAACAGACAGAAATGTTGCATATTAAGCTTTTTGTGTTTGTGTAAAGCAAATGGTTTAGACTCTCTGTGTTGGTGATTTGAATTGTGTTTATGAAGCAATTAGTGGACAAGTATTATTAAATCTTTCTCTTAGGGAGGGATGTGCATACATCTGAAAGTTTAAGTATAAAATTCAATCCTGTAGCACTCTTGAGGGACATGCAAACCATGCTTTGGGTCTAGACAGTATTGAGAGAAATCACCTGACAAAAAAGGCCCATTATAATTTTGTAGAGCTCAAGGTGATGTCTTCAAATGTCTTGTTTTGTCTGATCAACAGTCCCAGATCCAAAGATATTCAGTTTACTATCATGTCTAACACAGAAAAGCATCAAATCCTTGAGAAGCTGCAACCAGCAAAGCTTTGACTAAAACTATTATTCAATCATCAAAATACAGTCGTTGCTGATTAATTTTCTGCTGATTGATTTAACCTTTCATGCTCTGGTTGTTTCATATGTTACAGATGTTTCAGGATGATGTAGGGCTGTGTGATATGACGGACCGACTATTTATTCATTGAATTAAATAAAATGTGCTATATTGGGATAGGTATTGTTATCAGGATATGAGATTTTGGTCATATCGCTCCACCCCAGGCTAACGTAATAATGTATGAATTCAATAAGTTGTAGTCCTGTTCTCACAAGTTGAAGCAAGATCAATAGACTTGCAGCTGAGGGAATTTCAAGGCAGAGGTCTCAACATGATCCCTTTTAAGATCCCTCACACACCAAGCTGACGGCTGGCTTTTGGGTACCACCAGCAGAAATTCAATAACATAATTTCAGATAGGAGAAACTAACTGAGATAATTATTAAGAAACAAATATATTAAATATATTTTACACAATAGAGAAAGTTTAGGAGATATGGGAGGAGTCTTAAGCAATCAGGGGTTACAGCTGTACTCACACCATAAGCATGAAAACATATCCTTGTGATGCATTTAATGGTAGTAAATGTTGTGAATACTCACAGCTTTAACAAGTGACCAATTAATTACCAACTGTGGAAAATTACACCATACATTAAGCTACTCATGATAAAGCTGATTCCCAATAGATATGACTGTGTATTTACCCATTTTGTCAAAGTTTCCATGTTTCTGATGAATTTGGATAACTTTTGAGTCTTTATTAACTGATTGTGTAAGCTTCCTCAAGTTTTATGTGCTTTAAAGTTACAGCTTCATACTACCTGCTTAAATTACAAAGCCATGGCCTCGTTTTTTAATTATTGTTCTGTGTAGCATTCAATCTTTGCACTGATCTTGCAGTGTGTTCGGCTGTTGTAAGCCTTTGACCTGCACTATTTACCATTACTCATGTGATGCCCATCTCCTCTGCAGTTGACGGCCCGCTCACTACCAGCAGTGCATTCTGATGAACGGCTCCAACCTCTCCTTAACCACCTCAGGTAAGCAGCAGGATTAATAACTTTAGCTGCCATTTTGCCAGGACGCTGTTGAAAAAGAGATTTTGCAGGATTGATCTTTGGCACTGAGAAGGGTCTGGGGCTTCTGGCTGGTCTGAGGTGACCTCAGTCTGTCCCTGCAGACAAGTCCAGATGTTTTGCACACACATATAGAGCCTAGCTAAGTTTGCAGCATCAACTTTTACTGTTGTTGAAGTTACTCAGTCCTGAAGTAATTAGGTCTATGCAAGTGTAGCCTGGTTGTAGACCTACGATTCACTTGAAACATTATTCATTTGAATTACTGATAAAATAGAGGTGAAATGAAACGGCAAGGCTTGTGCGTGGCATGTACATTATTTCTCAAACTGTATGGATAGGAAATATTAGTTGTTGAATTGTGGGGGTCTCGTTTCACCCCATTCCTCCCTTTGCAGTATTTAAAACGTATCCACCAACCAAAAAGCACCTAAAATATAGTTATTACGTCTTATCGAACAGTAGCACAGCCTCTAAACTGTGTATCAAAGGCTTCACCTCCTGTAGGTGCCCAAAAATTAAAACCTTCCACTCGTTCACCAATAAAACACTTTTGATGTGAATTAGCAGCAGACTTCATTGCAGCTTCAATAGCAAAGTAGAGCGGCTCAGAACACAGTGAGGGTGTTATCAGTTAGATAAAAGGAAGAACATTAATCTAAGGGTGGAAGAAGTCATGTTGCCTGATTGTTGATGGGGATTAGTGGGCAGGTTGTTGAGATTAGTGGGCAGGAAGCTAATCTCTCTGGTAGGGGGAACACAATGTGATGTAAAGCACTGCCACATGGGACTTGCCAAAGTCATCAGACTCAAAAATCTACTGATAGCAGCTCAGTGGCTTTAGGTTTGTTTGGCTACAGGGGATGTATTATATACACGTTTTTAAACTACAGTCAAATTTTCATTATTTTAGCTGTGTCTGATCTTTAATTTAATCATATTGTCTATCAATTTGACTTGATTACATTGATGAAACATGTCTCAGAAAACATGATCAGTTTTCATGGCAGCCTTCATTGCTCCTAATATGATTAATATTGCTAAAGAATTAATTCTTATTTATCATTTTTCTGATATTTTTTCCTATTTTCTTTCTTATTAGTCATGCCTATGTGGGACAAGATTACAGCATCCAGAAGAATGTTGGAAAAATCTCCTTGGAACAAATTGATTCAGTAAGTTTCATCGAATCTCCTCTTGAAATGTCAAATTCAAGGTGCTATTTTGCTTGTGATGGGTGGTTAAAGGGGAGTAATTAGATTTGTATAGCAATTCTGGTGGCCGAGAGCTAGGAATTAATATAAAAATATGTTAAATGCCAGATTAGGTTTTAATCAGTCAGTTCACATTATGATGGACACATGACCCTAAGGGGGAAAAAAGGGATAAAACACAAGAAGAGAAAGATAAAAGTATAAAAATAAGAAATTTACAGGCATAGAGACTGATAATGTATCACAACCAGTGTATGGGTTAAGCTAAAACATTCCATATCTGTATGTTAGTCATTAATTATTGTCTGCTTCCAGCTTTCAGGGAAGTCGTACCCACTGTGTATGAGGCAGCTCCACCAGGCCCTGAGAGAGAACCACCATCTCCGCCACGGTGGCCGTATGCAGTACGGCCTCTTCCTCAAAGGTATCGGCCTCTCTCTGGAGCAGGCGCTGCAGTTCTGGAGGTCGGAGTTCGTGAGGGGAAAAGTGGATGCAGACAAGGTAATGTTGGCAACATTAGTACTGTGGTATTTTTACTTTTTTGAGTTGCAAGAATTCATTCAAATTCATTTATATAATAAAATCTTTGTTTATATATGCACTTAACTGAATTCAACAATATATATAAACTGAAATGGCCACATTATACTGTAATTGCACTAAAAGCATTTAAAATGTATTAAAAAAAAACAGTGTTTTTAACAGTTGGAACACATTTCCTCTCCAGAGAGCTGCTCAGCACTCTAATGGGTAGTGCCGTTTTATTGGTGATGTAGCGACCCCATCAAAGCTGTATTGATTAAAAGAAAGTTCACTGCTATCATTATTTGCGTGCAGTGCTGTGATGAGGCTAATGGAGACTTAAGCGGTTGTGGGTCCATTTATTGTCTCTCAATAGAAGACACATTTCAGAGACACAGTAAAGACACAGAAATTTTTTTGCATGAGAACAACAACACTCTTCATCTGAATAAGTTACAGGAGACTCAACATGACGTCCTTTTTGATGTTTCTCTAAAGTAACCTAGGAAATATGGCAGCCATATTTTAATATAAAAGTTAAAGTTACTATAAACAAACCAGGATTCACCAACATCTATTTAACAGACCGACACTATTTGCGTTTCAGTAATTAAAGCTATAATATGTAACTATTCCGCATTAAAATGTCTAAAAACTAGACCTATGTTATATATTTTGTTGAGTTGTGTACTTGCATTATCCCAAATGTTTCCAACAATTTTCAAGCCCAGAGAAATCTGTAATTTTAATCAAGGTAACGGTCCGTTTCATTTGGTCACCTGTCAATGGCATCATACCCCTCTACCAAAGAGTATACGTGCACAAGATGCATGCGTCGGCATTGTGTTTGTCCACTACAATTGTGTCTACCACCTACATTGTGGCTGTTTGCCTTAATGGCGTCTAACAAAGATCATATGCCTCCAAGATAATTTGTCGGCGTTGTGGTTGTTCAACAGAAACTGTTGTAAATGGGCTTTTATTCAGTTTTAAGCCACATTTTAATGATAAACTTTAGATCTTGTTTGTTTTTAACTATATCTTTTGACCAGATGAAGGATTTTAGTCATCGGACGTCTGGATCTTAAGTTATCAGAGAAACAAGCTGAGCAAACGTTAGCAGCGGCTCAGCTAACAGCCCCCACTGGACATCCGGTACCACCCAAACATCGTCAGAGAAACGCTGATTTTTTTTTTTAAACATGAAATTGTTTTATTCAGTGTTTTTACCCGTTTAATCACTGGGTCTGTTTGTTCTGGAGATGAGGAGACCTCTGCGGATATTTTGGCTCCCGGTAAAAACATCCTGAACAATGAATACTGGAGTAATCCTAACCCGAAGAAGCTGGTTGTTAAACAATGAAGACAACAACTGCCATGATCCCTTCCATGATATTGTGCGTTTAACAGCTACAGCATGATGTTTTATTTACTCAATTAGATCGTTAAATAGCTGCAAATACATTGTTTCAAGAAAATAGGCAGAAAATATCTGCCTGTTAAATTGATAACTGCTTGGATTGCATTGATTTTACTTTAGCAGATACAACTATACACTAAAGGCTCTTTTAACATCCCATTGGCCTCTCCCTCTGGAAGTGAGATATGGCCAATTCAGACACAGACTTCTCTGTTATTTTAAATATGTTTTTTATGTATTATTGAGATACTAATACTCACATAAGAGATACTCATATAAGAGAGACTCCTTAGTTCATTAAACATGAAAATGAGATTACATTTCAAGTGAGTCTGGTGTCATGGTCTATTGTGGTAGAAGCTATAAATTGCATTAAAAAGTAAAATCCATCTACAATTTATGGATTGTGACTTCAACTAAAAATGGTTTGCATGTGCATTTTTCAGCCAAACTCTTTAATATTTCAGTGATCTTGCTCTCAATGGATCCCTGAATACAAATCAAAAACAACCCAATGAATTTTGTTTTAAAAATTTATAAGACAAGTACAATATGGATGGTCACATCTAGGGCTGTGATAATTCTCATTATCGATTTATCTACCGATTATTTTTTTTTGATTAATCGTTTTGTCTGTGAAATGTCAGAAAGTAGAGAAAAATGCCTGTTATAATTTCTTAATGGTCAAAATGACATTTTCACATCTTGTATTGCCAGACCAACAGTCTAAAATCTAAAGACATTCATTTTACTATCATTTATGACACAGAAAAGATTCAAATTTCCACCTTTTAAGAAATTTACACCACTAAATATTTGGAATTTTTGCTTAAAAAAAAAAGACTAAAACGATTAGTTGATTATTGAAGTATTTGTTGATTTAATTTCTGTTGATTGATAACCAATTGATTAATTAACTAACCATTACATCTCTAGTCACATCCCACATGGAGCAGTTTGGACTGAAAATAAAATTCAGTCAGATATGTAATGTATTGTCTTAAAAGCATCTAAAGTATAAAAAAGTACTATGTATTGTTTACTGAAGTTACAATCTCTCGAATTTTTTTTCACCCACTCCTACCCCACAGCAGGGGTATTCTTTAACCTGTATTCAAAATATCAAATAATATTTTACTTATTTTAAATGCCTAACTATCTGACCATGTTTGATGTATCATTTATTCACCTGAGCTACAGCCACCTGATTGATTTTTTTTTTTTTTTTTAAATCATACAACTGCACCTATAGATGGAGTTATAAAGATGCAACACTATTATTGTTATATGATTGTTTGCTGCCCAACCCCAGCGAAAAAGTACTGGACAGGTACTATAGATCAAACCAGCATAGTCTGATTTCACCATGACACATGAGAAAATTGTCTTATCAGCCAGCCTGGTGAGCTCTTTTGACATGTTTGTGATAATTTTGTAATTGAAAGCTTCAAAAATACTGTCCCTATGCCTCAGACCCATGCTGATAAACACCCATACACAGCTTAATCTCACACTCAAGTGCATTTCTGAGTGCTCATCAAAAGACGAGGTATTACCAGCGTGTAAGATGAGTGCCAGGAAATCATTTAATTGTGCTGAGTTGAATAGACACCCAGTGCAGCAATCTGGCACAGCAGTGCACGTGGAGGGGCCTTGATCCCCAAGCTGTGTTGTCTTTGAATAATGATTTGTAGTAGTTGATCACATGGCTGGCATCCCCACCATGTCACTCCAGGTTGCTTGTAACCTTTCCAGTCTCGTGAGACGTATTGCATCGGCCAGACATACAGACAATACATCCGAACATTTTATGGGAATATCTAGAACCTCGGTTTCTGTCCATTGCCATAGTTTTAGTAGTAATAAGGAGACAAATTAAAGACAATGCAGTATATTCTGGCCAGACTCTGATGCACAAAGATACGCAGAAAATCCTTTATGTTGTTATTTTGAAATTTAGATACTATGGTATTTGTGAGGTTGTTCCCATCTCTTTACAGGAGGCATAAGAACAGCTTTGTATAGAGAAATAGGGAAAATAAAAGTGTGTAAATGTGTACTTAAGAGACGAATGAAATTTCTGCAATACTGATGTGAAGGACAAAAAGGTTAAGATATTGAAAGCACTTGTGTACAACCTAAGCCATGCCCAAAATCCTCAGTGAACATGGTGTGAATAGGAACAAATTCAGGAGTTTGGTATCACCATTTTTTTAATATTAAGAATTTTAGCAAGTCTAATGTGTAAACTCAACAAAACACACACAAAATGGAAATTAAACTAGGTGATGGATATTGAAAAAAATGTATCTAAATGGTATCTAATTTAAATCTTTTTCCTTTCACAACTTTTAATTCAATTCAATTTACATAATAACATAACGTGTTTAATATTTAAAGACAACACATAGGGCTCGTAAAAATCAGCATCCTGCTGTTTTAGTTATTGTTAGTTTGCACCTGCGTTAATCTAATACTGGTGGTAGGAACAATACAGAGAACTAACAAGGTTGCATAACTCACCAGAGATTAACAGTGAACAGAAATATCACCAGTAGTTTGTTTAGCTCTGACATAGTTTTGCACTGCAGCACCAGAAGTCAGGACATCTATTTGTGAGTTGTGGTTTTCCCCACTTCCTAAAGATTTAATTCAGTATGAGTGCCTACACTTAAAAACATATTATTCTCAGTTGAGTTTAGAGCTGCGGTGATTAGTCAACTAATCAATTTGAGTCATTTTTTGAAGAAAATGTCCAAATTCTCTGCTTCTCCGCTTCTCAAATATGAATGAATGAATGAACGTTCTGGTTTATTTAGTCTTCTATGATGGTGAACTGAATATCTTTGGGTTGTGGTCTGTTGGCTGGCACAAAACAAGACGTTTGTGGATGTCACCTTTTGGAAACATAGGTCAAAATTTTCCTCCGTTTTCGGACATTTTATAGACCAAGCAACTAATCAATTAATCAAGAATATGATCAACAGATTAATCGATAATGAAAATAATTGTTAGTTGCAGCCCTAGTTGAGTTATCCAAAGATTTCCTATCATCTTTTTAAGGAATGCAACTAACAATTATTTTCATTATCGATTAATCTGACGGTTATTTTCTCTATTAATCGATTAGTTTAGTATATATAATGTCCAAAAATGGTGATCACCGTCTCCCAAAGCCCAAGGTGCAACCCAAAATGTCTGTTTTGTTTTGACCAACAGTCAAAGATATTCAGTTTACTGTCATAGAGGACTAAAGAAACCAGAAAATATTGACATTTGAGAAGCTTGAATCATAGAATTCGTACGCTTTTCTCTTAAAGAACAACTCCAAACAATTAATTGATTATCAAAATAGTTGCCAATTAATTTAATAGTTGGCAACTAATCGATTAATCAACCAATTGTTGCAGCTTTAACCTTTTTGTGTTGTTACAAAAACACAACAACTTATTCTACCGTCTCCCCTGTTCTAGTATATGTCACTGGCCCTCAGTATGAGCCTCATGGTAGCTATATATTATACTGCGTTCATGTTACAGCACTCTTTGGTGCCCCATTTCCGAGGTGGCTCAGTTCCCAAGTACAAGCTCCCATGGAAAGTGTGCTGGGCTACGCACAAAGTCCAGCTCTTGTTCCACAGCAGCGGCAGCACAATGGTGCTGACCACACCGCAGCTCTCACAGTGATGTATGTGTTGTGTCAGGGACTGCACTTTGTGGCAGGCTGCACAAAGCCTGCTCATTAGTATGCGACAGGCACAGAGAAAAAGATGGGAGCCAGCGATGCCGAAAGGGAGGCCTGGAGGAAGAGGCAATGTAATATTAGACTAGAGGGAGAGAGAAAATTGATGAAATCAAGTTGATCTATCCATTTTTCTTGCCACCGAAGTCAGCCTATTCATTGGGAAGAGTGTCTGTTTGTACCACATTTTGCTGCGTTGTATTGCCTTGGGGCAGGACTGCGTTTCAATTGCTTGTTTTACAGATGTTAACTTCAAGTTAATTAATTTCCACTAACTGACACCATTTCTCACATCTTAGGTATGGTTTTCTCTGAGGTCTTTTTCCAACTGTGGAAAAGATTCACTAGATGACATTTCATATTCACCGCAGTTAAAGTTTGGTTACAAATGTAGCTATACCATATTTTTAATACTTGTATTTTCAGTACACTGACATTTCAAAATTAGCCCCTAGACCTTTCTTTATGAGCCCTAGACAACATATATGAATGAAGCCAGAATCTTAGTTATGTTTTAGCTCTGCCTTTCTTTAGAAAAATACCTCTTGTAGAGATCCTAGAGGGACAATTATTTTGTCAGCGATTTCTCCCTCCCCCCCTTTTTCTTGTAAGTCTTGTACAAGTCAGCAACCTTCAATTAGATAGTAGGGCCATTCTTTCATTTAGGATGTAGGAGTTCATTATAGAGCCGCAACAATTAGTCGATAAACAGCAAATTCATAGTCAACTATGTTTGAAATCGAAGAGTAGTTTTAGTGATACCTTAAACAAAAATGCCAACAATTTGCTATTTCTAGCTTCTCGGACGATACAATTTGAGGCTTTTCTGTGTCATACATGATAGTAAACTGAATGTCTTTTGGACTGTTGATCAGACAAAACATAACATTTGAAAACATCACCAGGAGCTCGATGAAAGTTTAACAGGCATTTTTTACTATTTTCTGATATTTTATAGACAAATCGATTAATTGAGAAAATAATCTACAGATTATTCGATAACATAAATAATCGTCAGTTGCAGCCCTATTTTACGCTTACTAAAATAAAGTAATACATCCCATCTTTTATGGTTTGTAAAGTTTATCTTACCAAATAAGTGCTACTTTTACAACAGCTTGACACATATGATCCCTCAGCTTCAGAAACAGACTGATATCATTTTGTCCTGTGTGATATGACGATATATATCATGTGATGAGAGAAAAACGTCTATTGTGTCATATTATGCTCTATCGTTTATTTTGACCATCTTTTGTGTGGATTACATTGATAAATTACTCCTCTTGGCTTTTTATTCACAAAGCTTTTATTGCACTTACAGTAATGTAACGAGTGTCTTCAACTCTCCAACTCTATACTGTCAGTCTCTCCTCTGCTGCGCTGCACACACACGGAGGGCACGGCCGCGCCCACGCTGAGAAAGATCAGAGAAGCAGTGAGACGGTGACCATGAATGACAGCAAAATGCAGTAGAGACTGTGTTTATATATTTAGTTATGTACTAAATTTGTGTGCACCTGTTTAATTTCAGCCCAGTGTGAGAGTCTCTGCTGCATTTTGCTATCATTTATGTTCGCACTACCCTCTTCTGCTCTCTATGGTTCACCACGGGCGGGGCTGAGCCCTCCGTGCATGTGCTGCACACACAGGAGAGACTTTGAACCAGGTGAGGTACTCATGTTGACAACAACTACACTTGTTACGTTACTGTAAGTACAATAAAAGCCTTGGTAGTAAAAAAAAACAGGGTGAGTAATTTAATTTAATTTGCACAAATGATGGACAGACACCTTGGGGGCACGGACCAACTATTTATTCATTGAATTAAAATGTGCTGTATTGGGATATGAAATGACCTGTATCGGCATATGAGATTTTGGTCATATCGCCCAGCCCTAATATCATGAAATTCTAATCTTTTTTAAAAAGTCTTGAATTGCACTTTTACAGCACATGTTGAGTGTACAAGTCATCTTTCTGCTTTTGATTTATGAAAAAAAAAACAATGTGGGACAAAAACAGGTTTTCTTTTTTCCACCAAAATGGGGCCAGAGAATTTAAAAGCATATACTGTATGTTTTGTAATTGTGTAACAACAATTAAAATTTACAGAGCAAAAATGTGAATTAAATTATCAGAATGTTGTATTCATTTTTTGCAGTAACATTTGGCTGTTTTACAGAGTGTGACTGAAAAACGTCAGCAGCTAGGGGATTTGCAGCAAGTCTTCCAGCGTTTAGCCTTGTTTCTATGTTGTCGGGACTTTGCAGTTCTAGTTTGTCGCCATTGCCTTTTACTTTAAAACCTTCTTTGTGCATTGTGTACAAATGACCTTTTTAAATAGCGGTCAGTTTCTTCTCTCTGCAACATCAAACTTCCTAACTTTTGTGCACTTGTAGTGTTTTACAGTCCCTCACCTTTTTATTGTTTCAGAGTGTGAAAAGGCCTGTAGTGCAGATTAAAAAGGAAAGTATTTTAATGGTATTGCATATAAGAGGGATTGGAGCTACAGGCACATCAGTCACTGTGGACTGAGCTTAAGAAGCCATGCCAAGTTTACACACACACATACGTACTTAATCCCTTTGATTGTGTCCTATTTCTCTGTCTCCACTGCCGCAGGTTTTTGTGAATGTGTCCTAGAGTGTGGGGGGAAGTTACAGTGATGTAGCCTCATGAGCCAAAATGTGCACTAGAAGAGCTGTGGCTCTTTTTCTTTTAATGCATCTTTTGTACTTAGATTTTCTGAATTCCCTCAGTTTGGAGGTCAGCTGTATTAAGGAGGATCCAGGATTATCTAAAGTGTAGGTTGAAGTATAGAAACACAGTTGGCGATTAAAAGAAACACTCAAAATATGTTATTAAGCCCAAACTGCACTGTATGACAGAATCCGACTTGTTTTTAAGGCAGTCAAATGCAATCTTGTCTTGAGAAAACACCATGTCAAAAAAACTCTAATCTGTTTAAGGTTTAGCTTTGGGCTGTTTGTGGTTAATCTCAGGAAGAAAGAGCTAGTTTAAAATCTGTTGTTCATGTGAAGATGCTGCATATCTTTCTTTTAGAAAAAACTTCAGACCTCAGTCTTACCTGGAAGTAGTAAAAGTTTAATGTCATATCATTTCAAAGTCTTTGTATCACTTTTTTTGACCACAGGATCTTTTTTATGTCCTAATTATTTCACATAATACATATTAAACACACTTTAGTGCCAATGGAGTTCCAGAGTTCGTTTTAATAGAGTTGGGGGGGTTGGGGGGGGTCTTAAAACTGGAAACGGCTTCTTGAATCCTCAGAAGCTCTCCATAATTAATATTTCATTTATTGTACTTAAAGAAGATTTTATGGGTTTTTAAATTGCTACTGCAGCTTGTCACATTAGCAAGTTCAAGGGTTTTATTGCAACATTAATGTGTTATGATGGGTGCAGTCATGCCGAATGTATTCTGCCACTGTTGAAGCACACTGTGTATTTTATTGTTTGATTTTCAGAGGCAGGGAACGCGTAATTCATTTTTAAAGGTTGCACCAAAGTACTGTACATATAAAAGGAGTTCACTGTGGAGACTGTAGACTCAACCCCATCAAAGAGTGTGAAGGGGTTTCTGGTCAGAAGATGTGAAGTGGGTTTGCAGAAGTCTTACACTTATTGATACATTTCATTTGTGTCCTGGTTTTTAATGTTTTGCTTTTTTTTCCAGATATTAAATCAGGGATTCTCATTGTTTGATAGAATTCAAATCCCATTTTTGATTAATTGTTAAGTGTTACAATAGTGACAACAGTCCACAACCCAAAGATACTCAAATTACTATCACATAAGAGAAAAAACAGCAAACACTCACAAGTAAAAGGCTGTAACAAGGTATAGTTTAGCATTTTTACTGTAAAAAAAATAGTTGTTGGTTAAGTTAGTTGAGTGTATCATTGATTAATCTACCTCTATACAACCCCATATTAATACAGCTCTTATACACACCCATACACATTTAACAGTGACCCATGAATATTGAATTGCTACATTTTTATGTAGTGGACACACACCTTTATCGCACTGAATACCACTATATTGTATTGGGATTTCCCACATCTAGGTTTTGTCATTGCACATTTCATAAATAAATAAATATGTTTTCTTTATAAAGAACCAAAAAAAAACCATACTATTCCTCATGTTGTATCAAAGAACTCTTGAGGACAAAGGGCAAAAGCAATGAGAGGGAAAGCTGGCCATATTACGGTATCCATAATTCAGCTATCTGGAGTGTGGCGACACCTCTACAGCAGGTTCTCTCTAATAGCTCTATATTTCATTGAGGAAAACTCCCTGTCAAAACTGACATGATGTATGACAATGTCTCTTTTCACCCCAACCTTGTCCCTCTTACACTCTCATCCTAACTAATGCCTTCCTCTCCCTTCTTCTCCGTTCTCCCTCTCTTTCTCTCTGTAGTTTGACAAAGCATATGCCTACAGCATCCGCCACATGTTTGGCAAAGAAGGCAAGCGAACAGACTACACCCCCTACAGTTGCATGAAGGTGATTTTGTCAAACGCACCCAGCCAAGGCGACCATCATGGTGAGTTGACGGCTGTTTAAAGAAGCTATTATGCATGTGATAAGCCACTCAGCTGTCATTATCAGGTTTTTTTAGACTAAGTACTTTGCTCTGAAACAGTAACGTGACTGTGGACGTTTTCATTACCAAATTCCCTGCATATATATTTTTCACATGGTTAATATATTAATGAGTCTTTATATCAGTGCAGCAAATCATACTTATTTTAATGTAGATATTGAATGTATTTTTATTACACTTAATATTCATTTCATGTTTGCAGGATGTCCGTTCCGTCACAGTGACCCAGAGCTGATGAAGCAGAAGCTTCAGTTCTACAAGGTGTCTCCCAGTGGAATCAGTCAGGTGGGTGCCGTCCACAATGGTCTCATAATCCTCAAGCCACCAGTGCCTGCTAACTGGCAACATTTCCTCCATTATATGTCTCCCCTGATCTCATGAAATTCGGCAAATTTAAAAAAAAAAAAAAAAAAAAAAAAGAATTCAGAAACAGTCTTAGTCATCACACCCTCAGAAATATGTCATATACAGTATCTCTGTAAGCGCAAAATACGTAAGCACTGGAGAACAGAGGGCACACACCAACCTATGACTGACGTCTTCTTACAATATACATGCAACAGAATGCTGACAATGGTTTTGTCATACAAAATACAGCCTAAAATGACAAAGAGTCTGCTGCCATGCTAGCAGCTCTGTGAAGCTGCACTTATTCACCATGGTGCTTTGAGCTTAATAATCACATGCATACAAAGTAACATGCTCATAATAAGGGGAAGATGTTATTTGATGATATTTCACTGAATAAGTGAGAACGTATGAAGATAGATGAAAAGTCAGGAGATCAACAAAGTCATTAGTTTTCATTCTCTGGATGAACTGAATTTCATGGCAGTACATCAAATAATACAGAAAAAAATTGCCAAAAAACATGTCAACCTTATGGTGGTGCTTCACACAATAGTTATTTTTTCTAAAGGATCTGAATTGTAAAGATACACTACAGTAGTAAAGTCAGTTATTGTATGATCAGGGACTTACAGATGTTTCTCTAATCCCCTTGGAAACTTCTAGAGTAAAGCTCACTGATAGGAAGTTGAAGTACTAATGTCACATCAGTGTGATTTTTGCACTTTCATATGAGCAAAAAATGGAAATAAAACTAACAGCAGCTAGTACCAGTCTTTTTGTTTTCCTTATGTTTCACTGAACAAAATAAAACTGTAATAAAAACAGCAATCTCTGGCTGAAACCAAGCACCGCTCCTTACTGATCTAATGCCAACACCAGTGTTGAGCATGCTGGTGGCAGTATCACGCTGGAGGCGGCCTCCAGGAACATAAGGAATAATGAAGGAGCCAAATTCACATTCCTCAGAAGAGTCTCTCTTAGTGAATGGTGAAGACCTTGGATTTATTTTTCAGTAGGTCAGTTACCCGGAGTACGCCATCACGCTAACACTACAGCAGTTTTAGTATAAGAACGTCAGAGTCCTCATGTGACCTGACCAAAGCTCGAACTTTGAAATATCTGCTCCCTTTTTCAACTTTAGAAAACCAGAAAGGGTTTTTTTTCTTTCTACAAAGAGATGACTACAGGCATGAGTATTTAAATTAGCCCAAATAATCATGTGATCTGTTTTCATTATGTTTGCAAAGATTTTTTGAAGGATGTGTTCACTGTTGCTGTTATGATTTATGAGGGATTTTTGTGTAGGTTGTTGATTTTGAATGGAGGGTTGCAACACCACAAAATGTTGACAGTATCTTCTGTAAATGTACTGTGTCAGTATCTACTGAACAGTTTGAAAAAAAAAGGGAAATTTGTCATGTAAAGTATGATAACTTATCTTTCTATCCTATAATTATGGAATTTCTTCCTTTTTCTTGTAGATCCTGGAGCTGGTTAAAGGGATGCACTATCAGCTGGCGTGCCAGAAGTACTTTGAGCTGACACACAATGTAAGTGCAGATTTCATTTCAGCCTGGAGGTAACTGGGGCCACCTGTGTCAGAGGAAGGGGTTTGTCCTCACATCTCACGCATAAAGGCTCAGGAGAGACCCAGAACTGTCATCACATCCATCCATTAGTTGGCTGTCAGAGCCACTTTTTATTTTTACAGGGTTATTGTCGCATTTGGATCTTTTTTTGGCCCCTGTTGATACTTATTTAATTTAATCTGTTTCAGTGTGGATGCTTGAGTCATCATCCCTTTCAGTCACACTCAAGGTCCTCGTTTTAAAGAAAAGCAGTGGAAAAAAAACATCTTAAACTCTCAACATATTTTGACTAGGAATGCATGTTGCTCAGCTGGGTTTGGCACACACATGCATGCACACTAATCAGTTAAACACATGCTGTGGTCTTTATTTTACTTCGCTTCATCACATTCACACGTCTTGGTGTATAGGTGGCTGTTAACTGTTCAATCTCAAGAGTAAAGCATCTGTGGAATCAATTTAGGAAGAATTCATAATATTTTAGCTTTAGTAAAGTAGAAATATTGCTAGAGATGGAGTTCATATCCTTGATATTTCAAAGACAGGGACTGAATACAAAGAATTCTTACAACATGAAGAATACTTCACTTGTCACAGTGTTTGGCCTTTCGCATCAGTTGTTCATTCTACCCCACAATATTAACCTCTTCCACTCCTCAAGGACGCCGGTGTCTGCGGGTGACATTACTGTATTTCAGAGGCTGTAGCAGGCTCAGTTTTAATGCTACATTGAAGATACTGCTATCATACGAAACTAGATGACCTACCAATGGTACCAACCATGTCATGCTAGCTTGTCGGTAAGGGAGCTAAGTAACGCTCCAGAGTGAAGCTAAATTTTGGCAAGGGAGAAACTGGCATGGCCATTTTCAAAGGGGTCCCTTGACCTCTCACCTCTAGATATCTGAATGAAAATGGGTTCTTTGGGTACCCACGAGTCACCCCTTCACAGACATGCCGGACTTTATGCTAATCCCATGCTGTTTTGGGCAAAAACCTTGCAGTTTTTTGCATGCAGTATAAATGTATTATTTTCTAAAGAAGGTGTATTTGAATATTTCTGCATACTGGGGTCCCTAAACAGTCTTGAAATTGCATAAATTTGGTATGAATGAAAAGCTCAGACTCTTGTGGATTCAATGAGCCCAATTGTATTCGTGTGTGATAATGTTAGTCCCCATAGTAGCCATTTCATTGTAATGAGACCATTTTTTCAAACTTGACCTCACTCTATAAAATGACCTATTGTGACCTCTAGGATAATCACAGCCTCATGAAACTTTACAACCACAAACTAGAGATGTAGAGCATTCAGAGGATGTATGGCTTCCCTAGGTGTATTGACTGTAAGTGGGTGTCTGAGCAATTTTCAGAACAGAAGTGCTTGTAATCCAATTGCCGAAAAATGCAATTCTTACAGAAATCTCCAAATGTCAAAAGTTTTTGATACCAAATCACAGCATGAATTTTTCTATGGTGTTCCTCAAGGTCTTGGTGTCTTAATGCGGTATTTTGGAGGGATTTTTGACCATTTTTATCAATTCTTGAGTGGTCAAAAATAGTTATATTTTGCACCAAATCTGTGGAACAAATGGTATCAAGCCAAAAATTGCTGCAACAACTTATGAGACGTAATTGAGTAAGGGGACGGACATCATATACTCATAATGTTCCAAGCCCTTACACACACACACAAAATGGGCCTTTGATAGGGGGGAAGGAGTGGAAAAGGTTAAAGCAATATAACAAAAACACATAATACCATCATGTTACTCTGATTGCTTTGAAAATCTACAAAGTGTATGTGCTGTCACAACTGAGTTTAACGGTTCAATACGTTTTGATAAGACTGTGATCCATGTCACTAGTTGAACATCTGCTTTGAGCTAGTCTATAGAGGACATGCTGTAGTAACGCTAGGCTTCTTGACTCACAAGTTAATGAGTTTAATGAAAAATAATCCCACTCATGTATTTTGCTTACAGTCATTATTTGAACATTTATTTAGTTCATGCAAACAATTGAAGAAGAAGAAAAAAAACAAAGATGTTTTGTTCTGCAGTCTTGTGTAAAATTAATTGACTTGCTTTGCAGGACAATTCATAATAAGCATTAAATTCACATTGTTGAAATAGTAATCGGGAAGTGACCAGAGCTTATCAACAACCCTTCCACTCCCTGGCTGATATCTTATATCAGATATTTTCTTTTTAATGAAGCAGTAAAATCCCCTTTTTAAAGTATATATTGCTTAAAAACATATACAGGTGTAATAGAAAAGTGAGTTGTCTTCTTACTTAGCTTAATTTGGTATTTGGAAGTCAATGATGCTGTTGTGTATAAATCTGTTATAGTAATATTAGAGGCTGTGAAAGCATATATCACAATTACATAATTATTGTTTAAAAAAAACATGGAAAAGGTCACTCGAACTTCACCTGTTAATTGATTCTTACTGTAAGTTTTTACTCATCATGAGTGATTTTGACATTTTATTTTCCTGAAAGGGCATTTCATCTTTCCACTGTCTTCTGACGGGATAGTTTGCTGGTGATATAGCTCACTAATGTGGCCATGAGAGCCTGCTGTCATCATTATTGTTAATAAATTGTTAAATAAGCATTCCACATCAACCCCAACAAAGGAGTTGTTACAAGATCATCTTGTAAACGGAGAAAACTTTGAATCAGTGTAACCAATATGCCGTCTATATTTTCTCTTGACCTTCCTTTCCCTGTCTTTTCCTGTTTTGTGATACCAGATTGAGGACTCCAATTTCTCGCTCAGTCACCCCAACCAGTACTTTGTAGAGAGCCAGAGAATTTTGGGCGGAGGCAAGGACATAAAGCGAGAGACGGACACTCCGAAGAGGCCGCAGGAAAACTCTGTTGCCAAAGGATCCACCGCAGCTCGCGAGACATCAGCAAACGCCTCCCAGGATTTGCCTGAGATGCAAGAGGATCTAGACTCTTTCTTTCAAGATGCCTAATTTTTTTTATTTTTTTTTTTAAATACTTTTGTACATGTAGAAATAAATGTATGTTTGTTTTTTCTATGGGGGGCTGAAGCTGGGGAATCGTCCATATTCTGAGTTTTTAAAGCTATCTGGCATGACTGATAACTATTAAAGTTGCCTATCAGTAATCTCGTAATGATTTGTTAGTCTGTTCTCAATATAGACTGAGTTAACCTTGATGGAACATTATTCTAACCTCAACATCAGACCAAAGCTGAGTTTTCTACCTTATAAAATTCTTTGTTAATATGTGACACTGCATGATTCATTTTGCTGTTTAACCCAGGTGTTAAAAGTTCCCTGTCTTTGTTTTCACTCCGATCTGAACTCACACAGCTTATACCCAGTCTCAGAGCACAGTGTTTTGGCAAGGATGTGGTTTTGGGCTGATGACTAGAACATTTCCCAGCTGTCTCAGAAACAATGTCATTGTATTAGCTGGCAGGAGTGTGGATAAATGGTGGCAGGAGGGTGGATGAAAATAAACAATTTTCACAGTTGTATTATGCTGCTTTGGAATATTGCCTCAATGTGCACAATGCAATTTATCCACAGCATACGTGGTCAGGAGACATTTTCTCTCTTCTCTCAAAACGTCTGTCTGCTCAATAATTTGTGGAAAAATGGTAGCTGTCTGAAAGGCAAGAACCTTTTTGTACTGCAGAGTATCTGTGGCATTGGCCACACGGGTTGTTCCTCTAATCTTGCCTCTTCAGGAAGTAGTTTTGTGCTCCTATCTCCTCTCTGACGATGCATTCTGACAAGATTACTAACTTCAGATCCAATTAGAGGCACAGAAGAGTCAGCCCTTAATTATATGAAGACAAATAGCAGGAGGCCAAAGGAAAGAAGTAGTGACTTGAATGATTGATCAATTGAAGGCTTGATGATTTTTGAATTTTAAATTCAATTTGCTGGCCTACATGGTGTTAAAAAAATCACAGCATTTATGCACATTTTCTCTACAGGCTTCTCTGTTTCAAGACTTTTTGACATATTCAGAAAACAGTTGATCACTGTCTCACTCCTGTAACATCAGTGCACAAACACACGGCCTGCACCAAGGCTGCAAAGGGCTGGAATTAAATTAGGGTTTAAAATCCAGGCATGGTGGTTGACATAGAGAGGATTTATTCAATATAATAAGGCAACTGGATAACCGTGCACAGCCGGGCTGCTGTCAGCAAGAGAACCTTGATGTTTAATATTTGGTAGAGCATGAATGCGTTTGACAAAGCTGGCACTTTCTTAGACTGTGGGCAGGCAGTTGACTATAGACAGTGTTGATCTCTTCCGAATGGATTTACAATCATTAGTCATGAACTTGCTTGCTTTGGTCGTGCGATTTGTTCGCTTCCTGTATTCATTACATGGACGAGAGGTGTTCTGGGGAATGGCGCATTATCCGAGAGAGTGAGAAATATAATCCAGGACGTAAGCACATTGGTTTCATGAGCCTCGTATGGAAGCTGACATACGTAGTGAATGTGCAGTATAGCTGAAGTAAAGCTGCAACAAAAAGATGACATTCTCAAGCAGCATTTTGTCTATAGAGGAATATTCAGTGAAATATTTCTTAAAAATCAGGGTGTAATATAGAAAAGTTGAAAGTTTACACTACTTTGCTGCCTTTTGATGTGAAAGTGCAGTAAAATAAAACAGTTCATCAGCAAGATTCAATACTCAACATTGACTCTATTTTACATTTCTATTCTTTCTATTCATCTTTGTCTTCTTGCTAATATAATTTCTCCCAGGGGACCAAATGTGCAGCAGTTTGATTTGTTTTCTTTTTATATGCTTCACAAGTGGCAGCTTTAATTTGGGGGTTAGTGAGTGTGTTTTGTCTTCTATTTGTTTTTAAGGATTAGATAACGTACTTCTACAGAACTTCTCCAGTCTTGTCTCTCAAGCTTTAAATATGAGCACAATTTATTTGATAACTGACTCATTCCAGATCTCATGAAGTGTTCTGTAGTTATGATGGAGTATTAGCTTTTCAGTGGGAGGATGAACAGATTATATTGGGTGTTTAGTTGATTCTTCTCAAATTAGCTGTACAGCACACCGACTTCATTCTCACTGGCGTCGCTGCCTGCCACACTTGGAAGAAATTAATCTTTTTATTTCAAGATTAAAAAAAAAAGTTTGAGCAGATCTGAGGCAAAGCTTGATGAAGGTTACATAAATTGTATTAGGAATACATTTCTGTAGAGCTTGGAATTATATATGTTGCTTTTTTTATTTGTATTATTATTATTATGGGTGGTGTGGGGAAAACATAACTGTCCATTGAAAAAATAAATCTATAGTCCTTGAAACAAACAAAAACTTAGTCTGAAACCTGGGAATTTCATCATTAATCTTGAAAGATCTGAACAATTAGGCAAACTCATCTGCTGATGAAAACATGCGTTTAAAAGTTCACAAAAAAGCAAGATAACCTTGAAATGGCTCTGACAAAATTCAAAGTTGCTGCGTTGCACAATAATATTGAATCACAAGAGGAAATCATGCACAATTACATTCAACTGTTAAATGCTTTAAATATGTTTTGGAGTCATAGAATTCTAAAATAATGCACATTCAGGTCATCTGTTTACTTTAGGGTTGAATTTTCTACTCACTGGTGATTTAAGGTGTAAATGTGGTCAAAGGCATCAGATTTAAGATGTGAGTTGACAGGAGATATTTGATATTTAAAATGTTAATAATTGTAAGATATTTAAAACATTTCTTCCAAGCATTTTGATGAATAAGGGTAAATGCGCAAACAGTCTGACCAACTGAAAACAATGATCTGAAATTAAAATGTCTTAAAGTTGTTTTGTTGTATTAAATGCTCCACTTAAATGCATCTATGTTTAAACGGCAAGAGGGTGACATTTCATTCCTTTATTCTTCATATACACTCAAATGTCATGCGTTAGTATATTCCATATATTCTGAGTCAACTCTGCACCCCAAAGTCCCATTGGGATGCATTAAACACAACTCTTGGATGTTTACTTTGCCGACAAAGAAGGCAGGATAAAAACAATTTTACCATGTAAAATGCTGCTCCTATCTGCTAACAGCAGCCTGAAGAGTGTACTCAGACAAATATGGAAAATAACAATTCTGCTGTCTAATACACCAGCAGACCCTTTAGAAAAGTATTGTTCAATTTCAATTTCCCCAGAGCAGACATGACTCACAAAAAATGTGACATTTATTAGAGAACTTAGCAAAGGTGAACATAAGAATAGTGTGACTGTATCTTGGCAGGTTGCAAAACTGATAATGACATTTGTATTAAAAGTCTTTTTTAGTGTGAAGCACTGTTGCTAAGACCAAGGCCCTTGGTTACCATTTTGCTTTGATTTTTTCTATACACTGGCATCCAGCTGAAGTAAAAATAATTGCATTTTATTGTGTCATAAAACATCTGAAACTCATGAAAAGCATCAATTTAAGAACTCACATACATTTGTTTGGCACTGATTTCTGCTGAGCTGATTCTCCTTTGACTGATATTACTTTAATTGTTGTCTAAATATATGACTTGTACAAATAGAACCATGAAACATCAGAGATGAACATGCATGAGGCAAGAAACTATTTTTTTGTTCTTGCTGCAGGGAAACATTGATGCTGCTCCTATAAATGGTAGTGGGTGTGTTCCCCACTGCATTTAAGCAAGCTCGGATCACCCTGCTGCTCAAAAAACCTACACTCAATAGACAATCAGCTGCGTCGTAAACGTAATTGTTCATATACTTGCCTATGTACTTTGCACGTTACTGGAGGATTCCACTAGAGGGCACACCAGAGAACTAAATATATCTTATATCTAATATCTTATAAATAGAACTTCTGGATTTGCATAGTGTAAAATCTGCAAGAAGAAGAAGCATGATGTAAAACATAAACATGGTGACACTCAAGGAGATTACTACTTTGATAATTCAAGCATATTTGTCACTGTGCAACGGCAATGACACATCGTACAGATGTGGGTAATTGCACGCTTTGTCTATCAACTTTTTTTTATATATACTCTATTTTTATTGCTTTTCCATTACAGAAAGATCACATATACACAAAAACTCAAGAAAAAGAACAAACCAACAAACAACAACAACAACAACAAAGGGTGGGGGGGGGATCTGGATTGCCCTGTCTCCACAGAACCTATTTATTCCTGTGACATGTTCAGTAATTCATTCTCCTATCTTGTCGTTGACGTGTAAACATCGTCCCTTTCTCCCATTTCTCTCGACATTGTTCCTCTTGTACCCTTATCCTATGAGTAAACATTTCCATACCATATATTTCATTCACAATTTTCAGCCATTCATCTAGTGTTGGTGTTTCCGCCTTGTACCATCTCTTCATAATAGCCTTTTTACAAGCTGCCAACAAAACTTTCAGCAAATATCTGTCTTCTCTTAACATAATATATCCTGTCATATTACCAAAGTACAGTACTATACATGACCTTGGTGTATCATAGCCCAGAATTTTGATAATAGCCATATGAACATTTTCCTAAAACTGTACAATTTGAGGACACAGCCAAAATACATGGGAATGATCTACATTTATTGCCCCAAGTTGTCTCCAACATGGGTGTTCTATAGACAGAAGTATTTGCTCTTAATTTTGGGTGTAATAAAGAATCTAATTACATTCTTCCAATAATGTTCTCTCCAAGTACGTGAGGATGTTGTGTTCTCCCAATATTCAACCAATCATCCTCTGTAATATTGAGACATAGTTCTTTTTCCCATTTCAGCTTTACATATCCTCTTCTCTCCATTAGGTGCTGTTATAGATATTATTCTATATTTCTTTGACTTGTAAACTCCAATTATGGTTCTAATTATTCCATTTTCATCTTATTAACTTGTCTTTAAAACTTTCCACAATTGTCTCTGCTTTCATGCCTACTGACCCCTGACCCAGTCACATTACCATATTGCCCTTAAACTGCTCCCACTGGTCATGTGTGTGTTGCATCTTGCAGACGCAGGGCATTAATTTCTGAGGACATGCACAGCCAACACTCCAAATGGACACAGGATACATGAGGCAGCCATCATGCACACACAAACGCATAGTTAAAAGCATGTATATTTCTGGCCTAAGTCACTAGCCAGACTCTTCTGTAGTCCCCTGGTGGTGGAACGAGTTACCAAACTCCATTTGACCTGCAGAGTCCCTCTCGAGTTTTAAGGAAAAGTCCAGCTCTTTTGCAAAAACACCTCCACACCTGATGGGCTTTAAAAAAAGGGGAGCAGAGGAGGGTCCTCCACAGGGCGGGATCTCCTACATCAATTTAATGTACTTCATTTTTTTTCATGCTAATCTGTTATTAGCCAAGACACGTAAAATGATGCTCTAAGGGAGGACGTCTTCCCTAACCAATTAACAACCAGAATGCAATATTGACAGTGCGTTGTTTCAACGACAGTTTCATCTTCAACTCTCTACCACTGTAACGTACATGAGTGTAATGAACTGGTAAAAGAAGACCGGAAAGATATAGATAAATTGATAGAGTAGCGTATTAAAAAATAAATAACGCAAATTGTGAACTATATGTTTAAACACATCAGTAAAACATTACATCTTATTTAGGCCCTTTCAACAACCAAATGTCGTTTTAGAGAGTTAGAGATTACGTTTCACTTCTTTTATCGAGCAGTAGAAAGCTGCTTCCGTTAGTCAACAGTTAGCTTGTTGTAGCAGCCTGAAGGAGTCTTTATACATCCATGGAAGGACTGTTGTTAAGCTAACGGGAGAATGGATTTGGACTGTGCGGTGCAGCAGTGGCAGGATGCCACCGAGGAGGCTGGAGAGAGAAGCAACCGGAGAAACAACCAGGAGAGTTACCTTGTTTGTCTTTGTTACTAATGATATCAGACTGGTTAACCAGCAGCCAGACAAAGTTCTGTTAACTAACAAACAAGATGACCAACAGCGACAAATGGACGTTATGACATGGATACTTCATCTCCATGAAAGACATCAGATAATGTGAGTCAGATACACCTTCTCTCTCTCAGTCTCTTTGGTCACTAATTTCTTCTCTGATGGTTAATGTCTTGTGGCTGTTTTATGAATTTATCTCCTTAACAAGAATGCAGCAGAGATCATATAATGTGTTGTGGGTAGTTGAAGTTACAGTGAGCTATCTGGACTCACTAATTCATTTAGAATTGATCCAATTTTAATTGAGTGGTTGTTCAGTCACCTGTTGATGTTGTATGATTAGTGAATGAGTGTGCAGGAGATCTGGCTGCTTGCTTGTGACAATTTCTTCAGTTGGTTTTTAAGCTGAGTTGTATATTGAGTAATAAGCTTAAAATAACTAGAATAACAAGTGTTAACATGTCAGCTTTGTAGACTATATTTTGTATGTGGTGCATATAGATAACACCAGACGGGTGCATCAGTTACACTCCCATCAGCAATTTTGTCCAATTCATGTCAAATCTGGCAGTTCTTGTTATGAAGCAGAGTGTGATGTCAGTGTATTCTTAAAAAAAAAAAAAGCATCCATGTTGTCAAACAAAACATTCATCATCGAGTCCTCTCTCTAAACACAAAATTAGCCGTGAGATGTGACAACCCTGTTGATTGTAAAATTGGAGGCAACCTTCCTGCAGCTGTATGTAAACTCATTATTACTCCCCCGGGTGTTGTCTCATTAACCTGACAGATGTGTGAGCTGCTGCTCGTGTGATTAACTTCTCTCACAAACTCTTCACTGTCTCTAACTGCAGCCATACTGTCGCATCGTATTAAACTTTATGTCGGACAAAAGCTGTGAAAGAGGAGAGTTAGCTGTTAAAACACCCCTGCTTCTACTCGCTTTGGTAAACAGGTTTTAATCCCTTCAGCACACATGCAGGTTGGTTTTGCCCTTCTTCACATTGTTGTGGATCAAATTACTGAAGTAAACTCTGACCACTTGAGTCCTATATAGAGTTTCCCTGACTGAGGAAGCTTATACATACATCTTTCTCTCAAAAATTATTTTCCCCCATGAGTTATCTGAGCTTTGAAGGCAGGATTTAACAAGATCACATTTATATCCACATTTGATTTGAAAAATGAATGCTGCATCTACTAACTGTGTTTACTCTCCCTCCTCATTGCTTGTGTGGACTTGGTGGTTGGATTACTGTACGCCCAGACTGTGGAAATGATCAGTCTGATCAAGTCAAGTCTGACTACATTTAATTCTCAAGACCCATTTTGTTTACATTCAAAGTCTTTCAATGAGGTGATGTCAGAGAAAGTAAATCAAATACAGATCTTTAACATCCAGAGTTAACGTAAACATGGTTTAATACCTAGGCTACTTGATTGTGAATGAAATCCCAAAAAAATATGAAAAGAATAGTACCAACTTGGAGCTCTGTGTTAAGCAGAGACGTCTCTGGCTAGCTGGCCTTACAGCTGCCAAGCAACTAATAGCCTGTAGATGGAAAGCTCCCCGTTCTGTCAATATACAAAGATGGCTTCTTGACTTCATAGACATAGCAAGAGTGGAACACTGGGCTGCTAACATGCATACAGAAAATATTTCACACTGGAAACAAGCAATTACTACTATAAAAATCTTTAATATAATTGATCTGCTTGTTCCTAGGATCCAGAGTGGGTGGAAGGGAGGGATATGGGGGGGGGGGGGGGGGGGGGGGGGGGTGTAAAACAGATTCTCTTATTTCTAGATTTTTGTCTGTTTGTCAATCTTATTTTGGATAATGCATGGACATTTATGATCACATTAATTTACTTTCTTCGTGGTCTATCAAACTTGTAACTCCAGCCCTATATAATTAAGCTTAAATACCAATAAAAAATGTATTACAAAAAAGAATACATTTTGGGAAATACACCAAGGCTATTCGATGTCCTGCCAAGAGAAGAACGATACGACTTTCGTGATTGTGAATCGAATGATGGTAAATATGAAGCTACCGCCAGCAGCCGATTAGCTTGGCTTACTGTAGCATCTGCCCCCCTTCTAAAGCTCACTAATTATGTCCTGTTTGTTTAATCTGTACAGAAACCAAAGTAAAAAAAAAAGATAAATTACAGTTTAATGGTCATGACAAGACTCCAGGAAGTACACCTGGCCAAGAAACAGTCCAGCGCAAATCCCTAAAACCATATCTTGTTTTTATAGTTCTATTTCTGTACTGATTCAACAAAAAACATGTTAATAAGTGTGATTTAGATGTGCTGGTAGGGAGCAGGTAGATTTTAAAAACTTCTACAGAGCCAGGCTGTACTGGCTAGTTTCATATTTAACAGACAGGTACAGTATGAGAGTGGTATCCATCTTCTTATCTAATTATCAGGAGGAAAGCGAATAAGTGTATTTACTGAAATGTCAAACTGTTCTTTTAAGTAAAAACACAGAAGATCTGTTGAGGGCTGGTTTATTCAGATTGTCCCGTCTGTGCGCAACACACTGTTGATTATATGGATTAATGGCTGTCATTCTGGTGATGATTCATCTATAATTAGTTGTGGATTAAAGTAACACTTAGCAACTAGACTAGAATGTGAAATAAATGACGGGTCTTGAATGGCTGCTGTTGCTCCACAGTCCTCTCACTTCCTCTCACTACCAGTTAAGTGGATTCTGTCACACATATTAAAAACAAATCTGCAGCAGAGTGTGACACATCAAAGGGGAAATGGAAAGCAAACCCCCTTGTTAATGGAGGGAATTGTGGAAGCAGGGGACTGTGGGATGTTGGGAGGACATAATGGCCCTGACAATCAACCAGCTGAGTGCCCGTCCTTTTTCCCTGCAGGGGGTGTTGGGGAGACAGAGCGCTAGAGCTTGCTGATGCGTCATGAGCTGACACAGAGTTAGCGGTCTGAACAGACGAGAGATAAGAATCCGAAAGATGGTATTGAGGAACCAGAGTTAAGAGCAATCCCCTGGATTTCCTCTTTGACTTTGATAGATTGATGAGCCGGAGCTTGCAGCAGTCCACCAGATTGCCCCCTTGAGATTGATGGATATAAAATAAGTTTTTCCCTCTTATTTTTCCATGTTGATACCCTCCTAAAGGAGTACATCTTGGTGAGTTTCAGCCAGATAAAAGGCTGTGAAAGTGCAGTTTGTTTCACACCATCCATTCCCTTTTGAAGTAAATGTAAATCATATCCTCTTTTGGTTGGAGCTTAGAAGTTATTACTAGTACTAGAGCCTGTGTGGCTGCTTCAGTTTCATGCTGTTGCTTCATCCCTGTCATGTCTGTAGACTGATAAAAGGTGATGCAATAACAAAGGAATGTAATACTCATTTTTATAGGTATAACCATGAGGCATGCTTAATGACAAAAACATGTCATAAAATGAAATATCAATGTTTTGTTAGACACATTTGTTTCTGAGCTTCTTTGCTTCAAAAGCGTTGAAATTATCGTTGCGAGAACAGCCTGTCCTTTGGGCCCTTCAAATTGACACAAATTATTTGCTCCATTAAATCACACCTGTCACTGAACATTTATTAAAAAATGAATCATTTTAGAAATGATCTGTTTGAGAGGGAGAGTGGGGGAGAACAAGGAGCTCACCTCTCTCACACAGCTGCATTGGTTAATCTCCTCTTCTTGTGGTTCATAGCTTCAGCACCCCTCAGGGAGCAGGGATTTTTCACTACAGACATGCATTTTTCATCTTCACAGGGTCTCCAGCAGCTCTCGCTATAGAATTGCAGTTTTCCCAAGCCCAATAATTGTCTGTAGTTTGATGTCTTAGCTGCGGTACGCTGCACACGTGTACTGCTTTGAGCCAGTGACTTCAGAGCAAGCTGCAAAAAGACTTTCTTTGACTTGCTTTCGGAATTACATCAGAGTGACCCCACAGCATAATGTCAACACCTAACAGGTCTTAGATGGTTTACACACTGACAAATGAGTTCATATTTTTCATAACCGTGTTTCATAAAGGGTTGCCACCAAACCACAGAATATACTTTTGGCCTTTATAAAGTGAAGAATTTGTAGAAGATAATCAAATAAGACAAAAAGAGACCTGAAAAAATTGACCTTTTAAAATAATCCATCAAGCGATTGTATTCATATCAAAATATATTTCCTCTTAAAGGTCCATTAACATTTTCCTCACATTCACATAATCACATCATGGTCATCATGGTCAAAACTAAGTCTGAAGTGAGGGACTGAGAAGAGTGTCCATCAGAAAATGTCAAAGTGACTCTGTATGCAGTTCTTGCATCGTTTCCTTTTATTCGATCCTGAAAACGATGTGGACTTCTTTCACTTGAGACAAAGCACTAATACAGCCCCACGGGTTGCCACACTGATAAGGTTAGGTCAGTGTAAGCTCGTAATCGACTTCAACAGCTTACTGCTGCAGCCCTTCGGGGCATTTTACCAGAGAAACAAAGCAGCAGTGAAGAAATAATTCAGTAATATTTAAACTGTGGCTGCGGACTGTTGACGCTGTTAACGATTCTATCAAAGGTATGGTTACTGTGGAATCCTAAAACTGAAAGATTATCAGAGAAATCAAAAGAATTTAATTGAATATGATACTATTGTTAATGTAATAATTAAAATGGAGTATGAAAAGAAATATAAAGCTATACATTTGCTTTGACTTCCAATCAGCTGGTAAAAAAAAACAAAAACATTATTGAAACATTATTTTGTCCTTTACTACCAATAAGTTAATAAAATAAATTAAAACTTTGCTTCTCTATTTATCGTTAAGTAGTTAATTTTATTGTTCAACTTTTTTTTTTCTTTTTTGGGCAGCACTAATCATTTATAAACTGTATATCTCTGCAACTGTTTAGCTTGCTAACACTAGTTAGAAGTTTTTAGTTTAGTTTGTTTGATATTATGAGAAAAGAAACATTCAATCCTCCAATTTAGATACTTGAACTTCAAGCATTCTCCTATTACATGTACTCACACGCTGAATGTGAAAGAGATAACACATGAACTCATTTGAGCATTCAATGATTATTCACTGTTGCTCTACTGTTGACACTGAAATCATTCCTGTTTGCTTATATTATGTTAGCATAAAGTACCCATTACTGTCAGTCATTCATGTGAACCACTGGCTGTTCTTTGTGGAGGTGTGACAGGTCTAACTGTTTTCACTCGTTTGGTTGCAAAGAATTCCTTATAGAAAGTGCGGACTCTTGTCATATGCTCTTCATAAAAGTACCAAGGGACAAAGACTCCAACATGACCTTGACTGACAATCAACCTCTGAATCAATAGTCAGCTGCTCTTGTGTGGGCTAGATGGACCACCTTGCCCTCTGAGCAATAGCTGCTGTTGGTGCTGTTGTCATCCAGATCAAATACAACAACCGTGTATTATTTCCTCGGCTGTGCAACAAAATACAATCCAGGCAAAACAAAAAAGGTTTCATTGGGGACGTCTGTGACTCTTGACAGCTACATCACAGTCTCACTTGTCGGAGGTATTTATTTATCTGACATGTCATTGCATTGTGCTCATGGGGGCACATACAGCATAAAAGAGCTGAAAAACAGACTACTGAAACCTCTTCTACAGCAATATTACATGCAGTTTGAAAGCTGATTGGACTGTTGGATTTCCATGATTGGAACAGCTCACCTGAAATAATAACTTGAATTTAGTTTAACAGGCGGCAGTGAATTAGACGGAAACGGCATACAGAATATGAAGAGCATGTAATAGTGAACAACTGCTGAAGATTGAAGTGAGACTCAGTTATTTAGTGAAGCCATGACAATTTAGAGAGCATACAGATAAAAAGGGAGAACAATAACACATTTTTTGTGGTTTAGAGATGAAAAAAAAACTTCTGCAACTTCCTCTATTAGAAGCAGCAGGTTTTTTTTTTCTTTTTAATTTTACAGTAGATGTTCAAAACAAGCATAACATTTCACAGCTGGTTTTATGTTGACCCAGGGTGAACTACTTCACATAGACGGCGGTTATGAGTGAGAGGTAGCGACAATGAGGAAAAGGCTGTTTGAGTACACTTGACTAAATATAATTTAGATACACTAGAGGTATAATAAAGAGAATTGTAGCTACAAGCTCTCATTGAACCTGTCAAATGTGTATTATCAAAATGAGTGGTTTTGTTTGAATCTATAAGATGTATTTTGTACGCTGTTGACAGCATCACAGAGATGAGCTTTAGTGTAGGATGAGAATAAATAAACAGCCTCTATGTAACCTTAATATTACTCTAAATCCTATTTAGATTTGGTATTACATATACATATATTTGTGTTGCTGTTTTGGTGGAAAACATACCTTCATTAGCCAGCATACTGAGGCATATTAACACCTCATCCTCTTTACCTCTGCATTTTGTGGTTCACTGAAGCCCCGGTTGCCAAGGAAATATTATGTTTATTCATAAATAGCTATTTGTAATCTGAATATGGAGATGTATTAGCAGCTTGTATTTGCATTATGCATGAAAACACTCTCATTGGGAAGAGATTCAGTCTCCACTGTTTGTTTGAAGACATTATTCAGGGGGAATTGGTTTAGGTTTCATTGAGAAAGCCCTGTGCAGGTTCACACCTTGAGCATTAACCGTTAAAACCACAATAATAGATGCAGATTTTGTTTTTATTGGGTGGAATATTATATTTCATAGCGTTTATTTGCTCCGTACCGAAAAAATATCTTGTGCATCAGACCAGCACTTTATTAGTAAAGATGTTTTGTGTACTAGATGACTTCATCACTAGAAAACATAGTAAACCCAGTGTACTTGCTGCTTAGTGCAACACAACATGTCAAAACTCATCACTCCAAAAATATCTCTAATGAGCTGAGGGGGTAGGCAAAAGGGAACTAAGATCAGATATAGTAGTCACAACTTTGCACACAACTTCCAAAAAATTGCAGCTCAAGCTATACATCCTCACCTTCTGTCACCTGGCTTAGATCCCAGCCTGCTGTCGCAAGGGAAACAACATGAAAATCATCAAAACACGTCAAGGACTCTGACTCTACACACCGTTTCATCACAAGAGCAACACTGGTGAAGAGGCCCTTTCAGACTCGGGTGATTATAAGCCCTCGTTTTCTATTCTGGCTCATCAAGCAGCTGTCTAAACAGAGCTGAGTTTGCTCAGGTACTCGTCCCTGGCTGGGGGGGGGAAACGCTGTGTGTTAGAGTTATTACCATGCACTGTTTTGCATCATTCAACATTTCTGGGTACTCGCCTAGATCCTGACCCACTTTGGTGTCTTTGTGTTTCCAATATTTAGATCAAGTGATATCGAGGAAGATAAATGCCATGCTGTCTGACAGGCTGTGCAGGGTGTATGTCACGGAGCAAATGAATTAAACAAACGCCAGAATCAGGGGTGGATGTTTTGATGAAATGAGTGTGCCATACAATTGAGCAGATTCATGAAAGCCCTTTCCATCCAAGAAGATAAGAAACGGATAATCTTCTGCATCAAATCTGACTTGTTTGCAGTGCAAGCATTTCAAGTTGAACATCATGCGAGAAACTGCGATGTGATGTGCCTGGTTTACAATGATATCGATTTATTGTTTTGTAAATCGAATACAAACAAACTAAATTCAGAAAGAAGACATTCGTGAACATTTTATTTGAACAGCGTCCATATTGCTTCTATCAATCTCAAGCGTTAATCACTGCGTGCCATATGTAGAGCTGCAGACGGCACCATTCATTATGACTACCACTCAGAAAATGACACAAGGTGTGAGCTGTGACCGGCTGCTGAAATATATTCCGGCAGCAGTGACGGGTTGGGCTCGTAAAGTAGCTGTGACATTTGGCCAGAACGCCAGCAGTGGGCCCGACTTGCTTAATGAACTAACATGTTCATGTTGGCAGCACTAAGTGAACCATTTATTAGTGATCTGGGAACAGACGCAGGGTGTACTCAGGTTGGTAATGACAGCAGCCGCCAGATGATACCACCTCTCAGCGCGGTTAAAATAAGGTTTAGTTGTGTTGTGATTTTCTTACATGTTGAGTTACTTTTACTTTAAGCCACAAGAATGGCCAAATAAAATATATTTCTATGATAAAACTGAGCAGAAAGAACGTTACTCTAAAACATTTCTATTGCATGGTAAAAACCCAAGGACTTCGGCAGCAGGATGAATCATCTTGTGTAAATTTTGGTTGAAATGATCATTTGCTAACCAGAGGACAGAAAACAAAAAGAAAACACCATCTTGCTTTGGCTTTACGAGTTTTATTGTCCACCAGAAATTCAATTTAGTGTTTGGTTTGCTGGTCTTCATAGCAACCTGCAACACAGAAAACAGAAGAGACAAAACAAACATTGCATACTGAAAGTCAAAAAATAAATGCAAATTTGAACAGTTTGACATTTTAGGAAATGTGCTTATTCGCTTTCTTGCTTGGATGAGAAGATTGAAACCACATTTACACATGAGACTGGTATCGATCTTCTCATCTTTACTCTCGACAAGAAAGTGAATAAGTGTATTTCCCAATCTAATCTGAAGAGCTATTCATGTGAAAAGTACATCCTCATCTGTCTAAATTGATTCTATAAATGTATGACAAATGACACTTGTGTCCTTGCTGCGCAGTAGTTTCTATATGCAGCAGGCCTTTGAGCCCTCACTCTGACATTTTGGCTGGTTGTGCATCAAATGCGGTACGGCAATTCTCCTCGATCCACTGGCTGTCTCTTTATGAATCCCGCAGTTATAATCTGTCAACATGCGTCTGACATCCAGGGTGATGCTCTGTATGGAAATGCAGCTTTTAGCAAGAGACAATCAGCTCGTCCTTGAGATAGAGATGGAAAGAGATTGACCTCCTCTCTCCCACCTCAACCTTTTCAAATGAGCTTTTATTGTCTCGTTAAGGACAAATAGGTGCAATTATTCAAGAAAATAAGGCACTAAGCATGACAATTGGCATGAGTGAACAAGCAGCCATCATTTATTTGTTCACACATCCCTTGACTGAATTAGTGAGTACAGCATGCTGCATATCTGAGGATGTCTCTCTCTCTCTCTCAGCCAATTTTGAACATAAGCAGATGGTATCATTACGTCACCGCAGGATGCGTGTTGGTAACTCAAGATGTACAACATGTATATTCAGACATACATGTATACATACATATGTATATGTATGTGTGTAAATATTTATGCATTCTTTTTCTTTTCCCGTCTCATTACTAAGTCGGTGACACCAGCAGAGAAAGATTTAGGACACTTTCGTGGGAATAGTTTGACATTTGGTGAAATGTGGTTACTTGCTTTCTCACCCAGAGTAGATGAGAAGAGCAATACCACTTTTTATATCTGTATTGCAAATATGAAGATACTGCCAGCAGCTTCTGACTAGTTCATGCCAACGTCCAAGTTGCAATTATGACTTTCTGAGAGCTCCGATATATATCTGATTTGGAGCTTCATAATACAGAAAAAATCAAGCAAAGAGGGACACCTCGCATCAGCCTCATGTCAGCCAAAGTTCTTTATATAAGTTGATTGAATGTAAATTTACAGTATTTTTAACCCTCACTCAATCAACTCTGTAATCACACAACTACCTTGGGCTGTCTGATGACATGAACGTTCACAAGTCGTAAACATGGGAATTTTTCCTATCTATTCTATGATCTTTACTATGATCTTTACGGCATAAGCACAAAGACCAGACACATGAAGAGACAGCTAGCCTGGCTCTGTCCAAATGTAACATAATCTGATTAAAAAGGTTAGGTGTTTCCCCTTGTTTCCTGTGTTTGTGCTAAGCTAAAGCTAACTGGCTACTGCGGCTTTAGCTTCATATTTACTTTACAAACCTAAAAGAGTATTTACCAAAATATTTAACTATTCCTTTAAATAAAAGTTCTGGTTTTGAAAACCTTTTGGCCAATGTTAACCCCAGTTAGCATAGGAATTGTAAGAATGGTGAACACAAGCTCTGCTGGAACACATTTCTAATGTATGAGGTTAAGGAAATAGTATCCCAAATGGGTTTTAAACAGTCCAAACATTATTTGATGGCCTTAATGAATGATGCCATTAACTGTTTGATGGTCCAAAACTAAGCAAAGAAAGTGCTTTTGATCTTGAAAGAACTTGTTCATGGCTTTATTTCTTTAACCACGCTGGTCTGGATGATAACTGTTTCCAGCAGAGTGCTCAAGTATTTTTGCAAAAACAAGAGCCAGACTTTAAATACAGAACAAATAAAATGCAAATTCATAGTCAAAGATTAATTGTGCGAAGGTTTTTCTAATGGTGAAAAGTAACAGCTGACACACACAATCACCTGCTTACCTGTGAGTAATCTTTCCCATCATGTTTCATGTTTCATCATCTTTTCTCTCCAAGTCCAAATTTATCTCTGTGTGCAATAAATAACCGTTGATATAAACACAATGTAGTTTTCACAGAAACAGATGCATAATCAGAGAGTGTTCACTAAATAGACTAATATGTATTCTATTAAGAAAGTTGTGGATGCATAAACAATGTTGCCAAAGGTGATAAACTTGGCAAACCAACAAAACAAACAGCTGCCACTTTTTTTTTTTATGATGCCCGAGGCTGCGGCCCAAGACTGCTTAATGGACAAGAATCACTGTGGATTCATGTGTGGATTAACGGCAAAGAGATGTGAAGACAGCTGCAAAGTCTTTAAGCACCTTAGACTCCATTCTTTGTGCAAAACAAGAAAAAAGTACAATGAGTAATGATCCTTTTTTATGAAATCCTTTTTTGTAATCTCGTAATGTGAGGGGAGTTATATCAGTGGCATTCACTTTAAGAAATGCATCAACATCCATAGCAGGCTTTGGGATTTTGGCTGTTCTTGGCTGGATTCGAGCTGGCGACGGGCTTGTTATGAAAATGGATCTGAAAATGCCTTTGGCAGAGGCTGCTTGAACATCACTGGCACACACCGAGTTTCCAGCAACACTGATGACTTCCAACTCATAGGTGCAAGTAAACACGAGAGTTAGTCATAAACAACAAGTCACAGAGCAAACTTAGGAGGGAAAGTGGGGTTGAAAATAGGGAATTTACATTTATTTAATTATAGCTGTTAAACCATAATGCAACACTGAAATTTCCACAACTAGACATACAATATTTTTTAGTTCTTTGGCAGTTTTATAACCTCTCCAGGTATAACAAAACTGGACATGGATTTGTTCAATAACCATCCAGGAATGACTAAATCTGTCTGAACTGCTGAAAAGACGCCTCAGAACATGTTGTTTCCTGTAGATTCTTTAAATAAATAGCACATTGCTGAAACTCCCCACAGATTAAGCCTTGAGAAACATATTACAATGTGATCATTTTGTCATATTACACAGTATCTATTGTCTGCCTTCACTTGATTGTCAAACTGGAAACATCTTGTTCGTTTTGGATCGAGATGACACAATAATTCTTCATGTAACCTCAAGAACTAAACGTTTCCAACTCGGTGCTGTGGAAAAATGGCTTGATGGAGAACAATCTGAGATACGTACCGAGCTGCTCTCCAGACTGACGGCGGAGCTGAAGATGTCTTACAGTCTTCAGTCCTCTGGGAGCAGATTCGTGCGCCTTCTGCTCTGAAAAGAAGCCCGAGTAGAAAGTAAGTAGAAAATTGGAAAAAGGCAACGGAAGCATGATGTGTTACAGTACAGCACAGCCGAATGAGAATATATATCGCAACGAGTCTAGTAATTGTACAATACCACTAAACAGCAGTTCAGCACAGTATCATTTACACAACACTTGTAGCATCGTATAAATAAGCCAAACACTTTCAATTCCTATTATTTTGGTCACCATTTGGGAGGTTCAGTAGAAGCCAATAACTTACTGAGACACCAAATTTAAGATACAGTAAAATGCTAATTGCAATAGTTCATGCTGCCTTCATCTAAAGTTTGCACAAGCTGTTGTTCAGGCAACTGGCCTGTCACTGCATGATAACATGGTGTGTGAAAGAGAAAGGTGCAGCTTTTCATTAAGTCTTCAGTTTTCAGCCAAAAACAGAATGTTCCTGCTGAACTTCATTGATTAGGAGGATGTTAGGAGGATGTGGAAAAATGAGCTCTACTTGTTTCACGAGGTGTCAAAGCTGAGAATAACTACTGCTCGTGACTGACTTTGTTCTTGATTAAACATTATAATGTATCTAAAGCCTGCTGTAACAAGGACATTTGACTAATTTCTTTATTATGAAAGCTGATCCAATTACATTGTTTGAAAAGAAATTCTCTCAGCTCTGGAGATTTGCTCTGTCTGTTTCCATCCATTCATGAAGATGCTTTTAAATATTAATTGAGTGTGATACAAACTTGTGGGCTTTTTGATTAAAATCAACAAATTTGCTGTAGCATATTTCATTTTAGGAAAAAAATTATGACAATATTGTGAGCAAAGGGAACATCACAGCTTATTGTAGCCTTATAGGAGAAATCTAACATAATTCTGCAACACCGAACAACTAATGATGTTGTATATTGCATTTGTGGGCCAATTTTGTTCACAAATCTAGTTATGTATTATCAGCGCAAGTGTGCAATTAAGTCAGCAGGTATCTGTCCGTAGGGATTATGTGTAATTGTATTTAAACAGATTGGAGAGTGTAACACACATACTCAGTGATAAAATAAACAAAGTTCTTCAGTTTAGTTCTCTATATTAATCTCAAATTGCGGCCTCTTGAAGCCAACCTCATATAGCCACTACTCTGCTGTTCTACTTATCGGATGATTAATGATTTCTAATCACATTGCAGTTTTAGTAAGATTTTGTTTCCTTTATCCCTCTTGTTTCCATTATTTTAATTGCATGCTTTGCTGTTTTTTTAATGAGCTGTCAGAGTTATAAAAACTGCGCGCTGTAACATTTTGTAAATGGTGTTAATTGTGAATTCATGAGAATGCGCAGCGAGATGGAAATTACGTTTTAATCCTTTATGAACAGTACGCACACACAGTGAGTCACAAAGAATGTTACTCTTAATCGTAAAACACAAATGGACACATTCAGTATGATTGAGCACTCAGTTGCAAACTTACTCCTTCACATAGACTGCAGCTGGAGGTTTATTCTGTTAGAAACTGTTTGCTATGAGTGAAATTCTGTTTGGAAAATAAAGTCAGCCATGGAGGCCAAACGCACTAAACCTACTGATTTTCTGTTAATTGTGTCTCATTTAAATGCTACTGGAAAGTACATGTAAGTCACTACTGACCACTGATAAATAATTCTCTTTTTTTTGTGAAGCCGTCACAGTGTTACTACATTCCTGGTGAATATATCCACTCACCTGTTTCATTCCTCTCTGCTTTGACCAGATCACACTACAGTGCTTCTATATCTATAAGGAAAAACAAGACAGTATGATAAAGAAAATGTCAATCTCATGTTGCATCAGTAATAAACAGACTAAATTACAAACTGCATGCCATATATGTAGTCATTACATTTCATCACTGTGAAAAAAGTAAACCAATTCAAGGTAAATTTCATGAAATTTTATGCAGGAGTTTGAACAAATTTGGGGATTTTATTCATATCACTGATTAGTTTAGCTCGCCGAACATTATTTTAGTGTCGTTTATTGAAATTTATTATTTCTTTTATAATAATTTAGCTGAATTCTTTCTGGAGTATCTAGTTAGAGATACTAAGGGGTTTTTAAATCATCAGTGCATTTATTTGGGGTTAAACAGGGCAGGTTTACTTTTTTTTAAGTGGAAGTTAGATTTGAGTATTAAATTAGTATTATTATTATTGTTACCTGCTTAGTGTTTAGTCTTCCTTTGAGTCCCATGATCTACACTCTTAATGAGAGCCAGGCTTCAGGTGTACTAATCACAAAAGAGAATTCAAATTGCTAAATGGACTTCAGCTTTGATGTTTAAAGCACGTAAAATTACAGTGCATATACAGCTCTCTCAGGTTAAATGACAGGAATGCAAAAAGAGGTTAGCAGAGACATTGATGAGTTGCAGATAAAAGACACTGCACAAAGTGCGCTGTTTTTCCACTCAGCAATAACACACTACCAAGAGGGTGAATAACGACAATGTCGACATCCTGTATGGCTCCATTATGCTCTGCACGAGCCGACTTCAAACTCTGAGTGTATTTAAGGCATTATGATGGTAATATATGAGGATTTCTTACCTCTTTTAACTCCATATCATTCTCAGACTCAATCAGAGTGTCTGTTTAATGATGTAAAACTTCAGAGGATGGATTAAGAAAAGAAATTTATTAGTTTCTAAATAAGAAATTCAAGGACGATTGAGCAGGAATATAAATTGTTTAACAAATGATTCATTTGGGACAGGCTGGCGGGCTTTCTTTATGAAACGAGTTAGCTGTGACCTGAAATCATGCAGATGTTAAGTTTTAAAAACAAGAACGGTAAATGGTCGTGGTGACAGTTACGTTAACACACTGCAGAAAAAATACAAATTTAAGGCTCCATAGCAACCTATTTAGAGAGTCTTACACATGGTGTTGTGGTTTATGCTGTTTTTATTAAATGCTTTATGTACAAATACAGATTACACACAAGAACAAAGCACTCATTATAAATTACACACTGTACATTGCTGATTGCTTTCAACCCAAAAAAAAAAAAAAAAAAAAATGTTTTGCACGAGTACGATCTCACATCTTAGAATATTTAAAATCACGTTACGCTAACTTTAGTCTGCGTTATCAACTCAGTTTTAACATGATGTCATCAGAGTTTCATATAGCAATTGTGGGGAAACTTGAAGATTGATTTAGTTTACTGAACATTAAACATTTTTTGGAGAGATGTGTTGGTCCGTTAGTCACTTTGTATTCAGGTCTTCAATTCTGGGAAATGTAAGGTTTCCATCTGTTGCCTTTAATGGAGTTCATGAGTTCATTTGTGTTCAGAGCAGTGTGTGGTTCCTCTTTTTGCAAAACCATGCAACAAGTTAACGCCACCACTGGAGTTATACAAAGCTAAGCTTCTCAGACCGATCTGCGGAAGCTTCAAGCCACAAATTAACCACACACCTGCCCTTGATTTATTTTCACTGGGCAAAATAATGAATACATTTACGGAGAGAAATTTGACGTGTAGAAGCCAGTCAGAATCTCATGAGGTTACCTTTTCGCTCTGAGGTATTAGTCTGGAAAACATCCACTTAAAACTGTCTGAGCCCCAAAGCCAAACCAATCAGCGAACTGCAGGGAAAGGGGATTGAGGTTGAAAACCGATGATTTTAAATTTTAAATGAGCGCCACATTTGCTCACCACGAAGGCAAAAATATTGTGTAGTCTGATCCCGGCATTATGGTGGTTGGCTTGTAAACTTTGATTATTGTGGCATTAAAGGCAATAAATGGAAATAGTTTTAAAATAACTAACAGGAGAAAAAAAATCTGCAGTTTAATGTCAAAAAACTGAAATGACCACAGTTTTTTGGGCAGACAGCGGTGGAATGAATGGCATTTAGACAACCAATTTTAAGGACATCCTTCCCGTTTCTTTTCATTTCCTCTCTGTACAGTATTTTTCCAAAAAATTACTCCATCTGTCATAAATAAAAAACATACTGCAACAATGCTAAATTTTGTGGATTTATGTGCTTTATGGGGTTATTTTTTTGTTTCAGTTTCTAAGGGAGACGGGCAAAAAAATGCTGTTACAACATTTTATGAGTAATTTAAAAAAAAATTATAAATAGTCTGAAATCGGAGGTCACATATGTGGAGCACCTTCAGTATCTACCATAGGGATGTTTTCTGTAGCCCCCTCTTGTCAGCCGTAGAATTGGGGCTTTGAGACTGGGTCGGGTAGTTGGCCACTCCTCCTCTGCAAACACAATATAAAAAAAACACACACACACATTGCAGAAAGCTGCATTCACTGCACTGAGAAAGCTGATGTCACAATGTCAAACTGAGAGCACAGCTATTGTATACTATCCTCCCACAATCCATTT